>NC_064920.1:665883175-666185756 GCF_023897955.1 Schistocerca gregaria
ACTTGCAAAGTGCCGCTGCTACTTTCCACCTCTCAGGTAAGGAACTACACCGACGATCAGAAGTTAAGGACGAACGTAACTTCATGATGTGTCACTTTAGTCGCTTAATGAAACTTGGACTATATTTAGGAATAAAGAGGATTTATTCAGGACAATAGCAACACTGAAATCACCGCGATTCATGATGGTCCGTTGTATGTTATGAAAGACGGGACATGGTTTTTAATGGTACGATTGATCACCACAGACGGCAGTACATCCTCTGTGCTTGATTGTCACTGGTGTATGCAGACGTGCCGCAGAGTCTCCCACTTCATCCCACACTTGCTCGACGGGATTTAAATCGGGAGGAATGAAGGGGGGGTGGGGGTGGGCAGACAGTCAGTCCAGTCCATTTGCCGAATATTCTCTCGTTTTAAAAGCTCCTCCACGCCTGCGCTTCCATGCGGTCACGTTTTGCCAACCGTGTAACCGTGTTCAAAGGTGTGCAGGTCAGTCGTCCTTGTTACATCCTGCCTCTCCACCTCATAAAACCTGGACCACCAAAACGATCATGTTCGACAATGTTTTTGTGTGCATTCCACTTATCATATGCTGGTTCGCATTATACAGGGTGTTTCAAAAATGACCGGTATATTTGAAACGGCAATACAAACCAAACGAGCAGCGATAGAAATACACCGTTTGTTGCAATATGCTTGGGACAACAGTACATTTTCAGGCAGACAAACTTTCGAAATTACAGTAGTTACAATTGTCTACAACAGATGGCGCTGCGGTCTGGGAAACTCTATAGTACTATAGTTTCCACATATCCACCATGCGTAGCAATAATATGGCGTAGTCTCTGAATGAAAATACCCGAAACCTTTGACAACGTGTCTGGCGGAATGGTTTCACATGCACATGAGATGTACTGCTTCAGCTGTTCAATTGTTTCTGGATTCTGGCGGTACACCTGGTCTTTCAAGTGTCCCCACAGAAAGAAGTCACAGGGGTTCATGTCTGGCGAATAGGGAGGCCAATCCACGCCGCATCCTGTATGTTTCGGATAGCCCAAAGCAACCACACGATCATCGAAATATTCATTCAGGAAATTAAAGACATCGGCCGTGCGATGTGGCCGGGCACCATCTTGCATAAACCACGAAGTTTTCGCAGTGTCGTCTAAGGCAGTTTGTACCGCCACAAATTCACCCGAGAATGTCCAGATTACGTGATTCAGTAATCGTTACGGATCTGAAAAATGGGCCAATGATTCCTTTGGAAGAAATGGCGGCCCAGACCAGTACTTTTTGAGGATGCAGGGACGATGGGACTGCAACATGGGGCTTTTCGGTTCCCCATATGCGCCAGTTCTGTTTATTGACGAAGCCGTCCAGGTAAAAATAAGCTTCGTCAGTAAACCAAATGCTGCCCACATGCATATCGCCGTCATCAATCCTGTGCGCTATATCGTTAGCGAATGTCTCTCGTGCAGCAATGGTAACGGCGCTGAGGGGTTGCCGCGTTTGAATTTTGTATGGATAGAGGTGTAAACTCTGGCGCATCAGACGATACGTGGACGGTGGCGTCATTTGGACCGCAGCTGCAACACGGCGAACGGAAACCCAAGGCCGCTGTTGGATCACCTGCTGCACTAGCTGCGCGTTGCCCTCTGTGGTTGCCGTACGCGGTCGCCCTACCTTTCCAGCACGTTCATCCGTCACGTTCCCAGTCCGTTGAAATTTTTCAAACAGATCCTTTATTGTATCGCTTTTCGGTCCTTTGGTTACATTAAACATCCGTTGAAAACTTCGTCTTGTTGCAGCAACACTGTGTTATAGGCGGTGGAATTCCAACACCAGAAAAATCCTCTGTTCTAAGGAATAAACCATGTTGTCCACAGCACACTTGCACGTTGTGAACAGCACACGCTTACAGCAGAAAGACGACGTACAGAATGGCGCACCCACAGACTGCGTTGTCTTCTATATCTTTCACATCACTTGCAGCGCCATCTGTTGTTGAAAATTGTAACTACTGTAATTTCAGAAGTTTGTCCGCCTGAAAATGTACTGTTGTCCCAAGTATATTGCAACAAACGGTGTATTTCTATCGCCGCTCGTTTAGTTTTTATTGCCGTTTCAAAAATACCGGTCATTTTTGAAACACCCTGTAGATGAGCGACACTTTCCTACAGTTCTGCTAAAAGGGCCAAGCTAACCATTCGCCTTCATTACAGCCGACGTTACGCGATCGTCCCATGTCATGTCGCTTTGCAACGTTGCGCCTGGACACGTATGTATTTATCTGACGTTACTTAAGTAAGGCACTACGTTGCTCATACTGTATTCGGAAAATGAATGCCTACACACTTGTGCGATTCATTCTTGGGTACTGCTCTAGTGTTTGGGATACAGCTAGGTCGGATTAAAAGAAAACTTTGAAGCAATTCTGAGGCGTGGTATTATACAGGCTGACTCACTAACTATTGCCGCCTAGAAAAACTTCGAAATTATGATAGTAGCTGAAAAGTTTGTGGGAAAAATGTAGCATGGGATGTTGGTTTTTGTTGCTACGTGGGGTCACTTCAGAGATATGAGGGTCAACTTTTTTTCTAAAAAAATAGCATGCTACCGGCTATCGAGACGAATCCAATACTATGTAGGAGTAAGATCTTTGAAAGTCAACGAAGATCACAAAGGTGGTGTGAACGTCCATTTACAGAAGGTGTCCGAAGTAATGACCATTGGTATCACTGCAGTGCTGCAATCTTCTTATCATGGACTGTGTGGTATTCCTTATCACTTCGGCACTTATCGAAGCACATGCTCTGACAATTCTCTCTCGTACATCGTGCAAATAGTAAATATTCGCGAATACGGCTTATCATTGACATTTAAACACCATTCTACGGTTTTGCAATACAACACTCATAGGGACGGTAAGACTCCTATCGTCGAATCAAGCGAATGTGAATGATGTATTCTTTCAAAGAATAAGTCGATATGCTTCTGATATGCAGTGAATGCCAATGATATTCAAGCGCTAGAGACTTAATCGCTGAAAGATATCTTCAACGTACTCACCATACACGTCGTACATTTAAATATGTGTATGATAAATTGAGAGCAACTGGATCTATAACGCATCGGAAACATATTCGGCAAAGGAAAGTTACGAACGAGGAAACGTAAATTGTTACTCTTGCCACTGTGCTTCGAGAGCCTTGTGTTAGTTTGCGTCAAAACGCTAGTGAATCTGGCATGAGAGAGGGTAGTGTTGTTCGTGTTCTGCATCGCCATAAATATCTTTCTCACGATACCAGTCTCCACCAAGACTTGTACAGATCGTATACGTCGCACTGAATTCTGCCGATGGGCTGAACTTCAGATTCAGAGAGATGTCATATTTATTAATTTGACTTTATTTACTGAGGAGGCTACATTCACGAACCACGTAAATGTTAATTTGCATAACATGCATTATTGGGTAACTGAAAATCCATGTTGGATGCGGCAAGTTGTACACCAAAAACAGTGGTCGGTGAACGTATGATGTGGGATTCTGGAGGACAGAATTATAGGCTCCTATTTCGTCGAAGGAAATCTTAATATTAGAAAGTACACCACATTCCTGCAAGAAACATTAGCTCTGTTATTGGAAGAAATACCTTTAAGAACAAGGGACAGAATATGGTTTCAACACGATGGGTGTCTCTCGCATTTTTCACTGATGGCTACAAATGAGTTTCAGAGACAATTCCCAAATCGTTGGAATGGACGCGGATGAGACGTGTCATGGCCGCATCGTTCGCCAGACTTGACGCCTCTGGTTTTTTTTTTTTTCTTGTGGGGATTCGTAAAAAACACTGTTTATAAAGACGTTCCAACTACACCTGCAGATATGCGAGAGAGAATTGTCAGATCATGTGCTCCGATAAGTGCCGAAGTAATAAGGAATACCACTCAATCCACTATAAGAAGTTTGCAGCATTGCAATGCGTCGCATTGAATTCTGCCGATGGCCTCAACTTCAACTTGAGAGGAATATTTATTAACTGAAAATCCATTTTGGATGCTGCAAGTTGCACACCAAAAACCGTGGTCTGTGAATGAAATACCAATGGTCATCACTTCGAACACTTTCTGTAAATGGACGTTCATGCCACTTTTGTGACCTTCGTTGACCTTCAAAGACCTTACTGTTACACATCACTGGATTCGTCTCGATAGCCGCAACCCCACTGAAAAAAAAAAGTTGATTTTCATATTTCTGAAGTGACCACACGCAGCAACAAAAAACCAACATCACATTATGGAATCGTTGTTTGATTTGATTTGAGATTCATGAAGCTAAAGGGGCCGAAATGGGGATATTACATTTTTCAACCGAAACTGACCGAGAAAAAACAGTGTCACATTACTTACTGAATGCCCCTCGTACATGTCACGTAAAGACCGCCAAGACCAGAGAAATCTGGGCTCGTACGGAAGCATATACACCGTTTTTCCTCCGCTGCATTTGCGAGCGGAACAGGAAAGGGAATAGTAAGCAGCAGCCGAAGACGGTATCTTCCGCCATGCAGACTTGTGGAGAATTAACGTAGATGTACACGTATGCCTTAAGAGTGCTTTGAAATGGAAATTTGTAGTAAGTTCCTATGGGACCAGCTTGCTGAGGTCATGAGTCCCAAGGCTTACACACTGCTTAAACTAACTAAAACTAACTTATGCTAAGGAAACACACACTCCCATCCCCGATGGAGGACTCCAACCTACGGCGGGGAGAGCCGCGTGAACCGTGGCAAGGCGCCCATAGATCGCGCGGCTACCCCTCGCGGCAATCCTTTGCTTATATAGAGATGGGAAAACTTTCCAAATGTATTTGTTTTAGAACTCCACAGCAGGCGTCGGACCACGACATACTGGACCCCGCAGCCGCCTGTTTCACTTCGTTGTAGCGTGCAAATGTTTTGTGTGCAGAGGCGTGGAGTCGGCGGCGCCCGTAAACTGAGAGGCGTTAGACGGGCTCATTAGTTAGGCGGAGGTGGGCCGGCGTTTGCACAGGCCCAGGTGCCCGGGGCGGCGCGGCCGGCCGACTCTGAGAGTCCGTGGGGCGTGCGGTGTGCGGCGTGCGGTGTGCCCAATTACCGGCCTGTTCATTAGGGGGGGCTGCCCGGCCAGACCGGGGCGGTGGGACCACTTGTGACGCTGCGCTCACCACTGTCAGGAGGCACGGATGAGGGCGGAGGGGGGGGGGGGGGGGGGAATCCACACCGCGTAGGGACATTCTATGACCCGGGGTAGCGTTTGGATACCGGACACGTGCACTTTTTCGAAATGCCTGTTGTTGAACTTTTTTTTTAATACACGATTACCAACAAGTTGTAACACGCCCGGGAGTACAAATGGGTAGGGGGTACCTTAAACCGGTTGCTTCGTGACCGTGCGCCCTGTCCACACCTCATACCTGGAAATCCCGCGGCGGTGGTACAGTTCTGCTCCACACTGCTGCTGGCTTGCCTGAAATTATCTATCGTAATATGCAAGCGAATAAGGGGAGCCACTCAGCGTTAAAACACAACCTGTTCGACGTCAACAACGTTTGAACAACTATATTCTGAGACAATTAAAGGAAAATCGCAGGTTGCACTGTTTACTTTCCAATTCAGAAGTGTTATCCCAATTAATGGATGATTAACAGTCCAAAAAATATCATTTAGCCGAGCGTACGCGTAACCGACACGACGCGGGTGATTGTTCAAAAAATGGTTCAAATGGCTCTGAGCACTATGGGACTTAACATCTGTGGTCATCAGTCCCCTAGAACTAGTTAAACCTAACTAACCTAAGGACACCACACACATCCATGCCCGAGGCAGGATTCGAACCTGCGACGTAGCAGTCGCGCGGTTCCGGACTAAGCGCCTAGAACCGCTCGGGTTCACCGCGGCCGGCGGGTGATTGTTGATGATGCGGAAGCCGAATGATCGAACGAAAGTTCTTACGCTCGTCACACATACAGATACCTGGTAATAGTCCTCCTTGTCACTAGTAATGATATAACACTGTTTGTAAACTTAATTTTTCAGTTCTCAGTTCTCACCTGTACGAGAGTACGCGTAACCGTCGCTGCGCGGCTTATGTTGATAATGCGGAAACGCGATGATCGAACGCACGTCCTCACGCTCGCTACAAGACACTGGCATTTGACTGCACTCTTTTATGGTAACAAATTTTTACTGATTCACATTGGTTCATTCTGGGACACCGAACACGGAGCGGATGTTCGATGCTGTGCGACACGCAACGAGAGGAAACAAATACGTTATCGACGGCACTGCTCATTTTTTCATTACTTCTTGACGCACTTTCCTCTGAAACACATCCATATTTCATCACTTTACTGTAACACCACTTGTAGCAATACTTAAACCTGACTACTAGAAAAAGCACATGCAGAGCTACACACTACACAACATAACAGTACCGTGTCCCGCGCTCGACTTAATACAGACGCGGCTGCCCGCAAAGATACTCCACAACTAAGCCATCGATATGACAATACGCTTACGAAGTATTATACGTACGTCTTAGAAGGCACGTGATACGCACCTGTCTATATTTATTTTGTTACTAGTTGTCCATCCCGTCAACAGCCGTGTCATGGTGCTTACACTGGTTCCCGTCTGATTACCGAAGTTAAGCGCCGTCGTAGTGTTTGTACAATACGGTATACGGCATTGTATTGGTTTAAGTACATGCTACAGTTTCTAAAACACGATAAAAAAGTGAAGAAACAATATATTTAAGTTGAAACGAAAAACTTCATGTCTCCTTAGAATGGAAAGAGTCTAACATCACGATAAAGTCGTGTAGTGGTTTGGAGGGAGCGAGAAATGGGGCGTTGTTTTTCTGAAGTAAAATTCTGTTGCTGCGTTCCTCGGTCGCACGTATTACCGCACGACGAGCTGGAACCGCCTCTAGGACAGAAGGTGCTGTGCGGGCGGCCAAAACTAAGAGCCTCGACTTAAGTTCTTGCGTATACGTCATCTCATCAAAGAGTGGTAGTAGTTTTCACAAATGAAGGAACTGCGGGATAGCTGCTTAATCCACAATATTTTGTTACGTACGCGACTGATTTCGGATAGTTTCAAGTTCCGTCATGTGGTGGACCTATGCGGCTAAAATGTCTAAATCAAAACAAATTAAAAGAGAATACAGGACGATATTTATAAATAAAATCGCTTAAGCATCTGAGGTCATCCTCTCCCCAGTGCTGTCATGGAACCTAACGTGCTGTGTCAAAAGAGTAAAAGAGACCTAAAAAATCCGAAAAACCGTAACCAGAAGTATCAATATAATGAAACATTTAAAATGCAATGTAATGGGGGACGGAGGGCATTACTTACAAAAATTCCATTACAACCGTTCCCTCATGCTCGGCGACCGGGTACACAAACAGAAAAACTATACAATAGTAAATGCTAGTGGGTACTGAAGCCGTACATGACCCAACTGCGAGCGCGGTAGAAAATACATATGCGATTGGTGAATTGTTTAAATTGGAAAAGCGGGAAGTACCAGCAGGTAGGACGTGAAACCTTCACTCAGTGTTCTGGAAGAAATTGAAATCTTAAGAAATATTCACTCCCATCCTCTCGATACAAAGAATCAAAGAACAGATCTGTATCATAAAAAAATGTTTTAGTTAATTATGACACTGTCCTAGCAGATTAGGGTGTCCTTATAACGTAATATTCTTCCTTGCTCTTTTAAATGTGTAAGTCATCTTCCCTCTTAATGTTGTGATGGGTCCGTCTCCTTCCTGCTGTTACTTTCCAGTTTTCCAACCTAAGCAATTCACCAATCGCATATCTATTTCGTAACGCGCCTGCACTTGGGTCGTGTGCGACTCACACTGGACTTGCATTCGGGAGGACTACGGTTCAATCCCGCGTCCGGCCATCCTGACTTCGGTTTTACATGATTTCTCTAAATCGCTCCAGGCAAATGCCGGGATTGTTCCTTTGGAAGGGCACGTCCTTCTCTAATCCGATCAGACCGATGACCTCGCTGTTTGGGCTACTCCCCCAAACAACCCAATCCCCGTGTGCGGTTTCAATACTCGCTACTAATATTTATTATTACATAGTCTGTGTGTTCGTGTAACCCGTCGCGCAGCATGGGGGAACGGTTGTTATGGAATTATTGCATCTTATATTTTTCATCATTTTGGTAGCGACTGGTAAAAAAAAAAAATGAGCGTTTGGCGTCATTGGCCGGGAGGCCTCTTGCGGGGCAGGTCCGGCCGCCTTGGTGCAGGTCTTATTACATTCGACGCCACATTGGGCGACCTGCGCGCCGGATGGGGATGAAATGATGATGAAGACAACACAACACCCAGTCCCTGAGCGGAGAACGTCTCGACCCAGCCGGAAATCGAACACGGACCCGTAGGACGGCAATCCGTCACACTGACCACTCAGCTATCGGACTGGTGCCCGGTCGTGATTTACGTTTTTTCGGATTGTTTAGATCCCTTTGACTCTTTCGACGCGGAACAACTAGTTCCATGTCGAGTCTGAGGTGAGGATGACCTCGGATGATTAAGTGATTTTATTTGTAAGTAACGTCCTGTATTCTCTTTCAATTTATTTTAATTTTCAATGTTAGCAGCACAATCCCTCATTTGACTTGAGTCTATCCTCTCATTTCCGCGCAAACAGAATGTTTTTGTTATTACATTTTACACCAGGTGACGGAACTTGACGCGTTTCGTAAGTTGTCGTGCACACAATAAAAGATGGCGGATTAAGCAACTGTCCTGCAGTTTCTTCATTTGTCAAAATGTACTTGTACAGTTGGACTGCCCCATGAGAAGAACTCTGTGCAAAGTGTGGTAGTGTATTGTTGAGACTTCATTGATAAATTGTGGCTAATCTGGTAGGAGATGTGCACCGAGAGGCCTAAAGAAAGTTCTGTAATGCCACAAACTTGCTTTCTGCGGCTACTGCTTAATCCAGGTTCGTGTAATCTTGCGGCACAATTTTTCAACTGTTGCTACATATTCCTTTCATTATAGTTTCAGCATTCAGCACTGATGTTCCTGATAAACAAAAACAAAAAACAAACATGTCTCCTTGAATTTTTCCTTTGTGGATGCAGTTGAACTGTCCCTGTGATTTACAATGTATTTAACTGTTGCTGGCAAACTACATAACGTCGTAGCCATTGTCAATTTCTAGTTGTCAAGGGGCAATGAGTCAAAGTTTTCGCTTCTAAAAGATACATTAAAGTTGTGTAGAAGTGCCCTTGTTTGACAGGCCTCCTTCTTCATTGAGAATGAAGTGTGGTTCCATTGTAAGTAGGCTGTTTAGGTTTTTATATTTGTAACGCCACGTAGCGCTCTGTATGAAAATCACTGGCTGTGCTGTGTGCAATCTGTGGCTAGTTTGCATTGTTGTCTGCCATTGTAGTGTTGGGCAGCTGGATGTTAACAGGGCGTATCGTTGCGCAGTTGGAGGTGAGCCGCCAGCAGTGGTGGATGTGGGGAGAGAGATGGCGGAGTTTTGAAATTTGTAAGACTGGATGTCGTGAACTGCTATATATATGACTTTTGATGATATTAAGGTAAATACATTGTTTGTTCTCTATTAAAATCTTTCATTTGCTAACTATCCCTATCAATAGTTAGTGCCTTCCGTAGTTTGAATTTTTATTTAGCTGGCAGTAGTGGCGCTCGCTGTATTGCAGTAGTTCGAATAACCAAGATTTTTGTGAGGTACGTGATTTGTGAAACCTATAGGTTAATGTTAGTCAGGGCCATTCTTTGTAGGGATTACTGAAAGTCAGATTGCGTTGCGCTAAAAAAATATTGTGTGTTAGTTTGTATAATTGTTCCAAGGGGACGTTTCACCATAATCATGCTACAATTCCATTTTCATAATCTGTAATATCTGTTATGTTGCTGCGTGTGTATCAACTCTGGACTAGTTAGATCTAAGCTCTTTGACCATAACCTCTGTTTTACTATGCAAGCACCTTAGATGATGTAAGTGCATATGCTTCTTAATATCTTAGCATCTACTGTATAAAAAGCCTAACACGGAAGTGCCAAGAGTTACTGTGGTCAATAATACATAGTTAATGTTAAAAAATCGAGAAATATTTGTAAAAAATTGGACGAATATAATGTAAAACCGACATGGATACTCCAGCTGCATCTAAGTACTATAACGTTTTTCAACATATGTCGTTTAGCAGTTTCCAGTCGTTCCAGTGTGGTACATTCGTTTATCATCGTATTATACGTTGTTTATTTAAACAGTCATCTCCAAAATCGTTCATGAAAACATGTAATTGAATATAAGCCACCTGAAGATAGTCAGAAGGTCTATATTGGCCGTGGATCAAATAAAACCACCTTCCATTGTGACTGCTAGACGTAATTATTCCACACCTCATAAAATACTTCGTGTGAACACTCTTTCTAAGACAGCTAAAACATGCTGTTTCAAATAATGAAAACCATTTGTCCCAATTAGCCATCATTCTTGGGACGTGCGACATCAACTGTTGACATACAGGGTGGCTATAAATAACCTTTCGCTACTTGAGCTAGCTTAGGCGGAAAACTATTTACCGCATGGGTACCCAACTTTATAATAACGATGTTCAGACTGAGTGCTGCAAGATTCGCATTGTCAGTAGTGTTAGTGTCATGACTTGCCGTTACACGCCCGTACTGATACGGCGACATAGCGTTGGAGCACAAGCATTTGTGTGTACTACACTTACGGACAGTCAACATGGGTCTGGACAACATGAGCAGGAATCTGTTACCCGTAAAGCTGTTTTAGCAGAACAATAGCACCAGTACTGTAGCTGTTCGAGAGTATCGACGAATTAACGGAAGGCGAAGAGGTCCTCTTTCGGCACCGAGGCTGAAGAACATGATTCGAAAGTTACAGCTAATTAGCGATTGGAGGAGTACTCTTGGGAGAGACAAATAGCGCCAGAAATTGACGAAGAGGTTGCTGTTGCCATGGGTGAGAACGCTGGATGCATTGTGCAATCTTCAAGCAGCGCACGAGCTGTCACTACAGCTGAACATTCCATTGGCCACTGCTACCGTTGTTTCGGGCAGCCGTAGATCAATCTCCAGTGTGGTTCCAGGCTGTCGTGGATGTAGATGGCCGTCGTACCGAGGAACGTTAACATGGCACGCAGTTAGCAAATGTTATCCACTCATGTGAAAATTAAAATGTGTTTCTTCCACGGTTTATTCGTTTTTTGTCTTCCGCATTGAACCGTAATTTATATTCAAAGAATATTCTTAAGAATTTATTTTATTTACTAGCGATTCATCAAGAACATGAACACATTTAATCACACTATGTAAGCATGGAAGTAGTTGCCCGGGAGTAATTGATGAAATCATAACCAAATTCCTTTTACAAATGGAAATTTTATTCACTTTAATATTGCCTAAAAGCATTTTTTTTAAAGAAACAGATTTAAAAGTATAATCAGAAAGCACCCTCTAAATATCAAAGTTACAATTTATTCAGAGGCAGAAAGGAATAAGTTTTGACTGTATGAGCATCCGGGCAGAGAACCTTGCCGCTCCATTTTGACACGGCCGCAGTTACGACCGCTCACAACAGCCTTTGGAAGACTACACTGGTGCAAATACGCAACACACCAGATAGCATTAAACTAAGAGTTTTAACAATTTACCCAAGCACGCAAAATATGCACCCCACGTCTGAGGGATGGAAATGGTACAAAACAATAACAATTAAAATATTAACCTTGCCACCGAAGGAGCAACTTGATTTTAACTTCAAAGAAAATCGATACGGTGAAAGGGTGGCAACTTTATATACTAAAATGATCATTTAAGTAAAAGCCCATGAAAAGCAATCTTATATAAAATTCTACAAGGTTGGCCAAACAATAGTTAAGATGCTCTACGGTACACAGATACCGCCTCTCAAGATCATAGGCAATAATATCAAAATTTCCAAAGATAAAAACATATGTCAGGTATTAGGCCGTTACACTCCAAGCAATAAATTCGTTAACACACCAAATCCGACAAACGTGACAGAGGCAGCTACTAACGTACGGTAGATTGATAGGCAGATTACCGAACAACCCGAACCGCAGATTGCTCTCACCCGCCCCTACGCCACAAGGGAAAAACGGACCATCCAATTTATAAACAACCACCTTCCCGCGGGTGGGCAAATGGAGAAGAATGGTGGGGCGACCCCAAAGCAAAACGGCTGGCGACCTCACCAAGAAAACAAGTAGAATTTGTTGTTGTTGTTGTCATCAGTCCTGAGACTGGTTTGATGCAGCTCTCCATGCTACTCTATCCTGTGCAAGCTGCTTCATCTCCCAGTACCTACTGCAACCTACATCCTTATGAATCTGCTTAGTGTACTCATCTCTCGGTCTCCCTCTACGATTTTTACCCTCCACGCTGCCCTCCAATGCTAAATTTGTGATCCCTTGATGCCTCAAAACATGTCCTACCAACCGATCCCTTCTTCTAGTCAAGTTGTGCCACAAACTTCTCTTCTCCCCAATCCTATTCAATACCTCCTCATTAGTTACGTGATCTATCCACCTTATCTTCAGTATTCTTCTGTAGCACCACATTTCGAAAGCTTCTATTCTCTTCTTGTCCAAACTAGTTATCGTCCATGTTTCACTTCCATACATGGCTACACTCCAAACAAATACTTTCAGAAACGACTTCCTGATACATAAATCTATATTCGATGTTAACAAATTTCTCTTCTTCAGAAACGCTTTCCTTGCCATTGCCAGTCTACATTTTATATCCTCTCTACTTCGACCATCATCAGTTATTTTACTTCCTAAATAGCAAAACTCCTTTACTACTTTAAGTGTCTCATTTCCTAATCTAATTCCCTCAGCATCACCCGATTTAATTTGACTACATTCCATTATCCTCGTTTTGCTTTTGTTAATGTTCATCTTATATCCTCCTTTCAAGACACTGTCCATTCCGTTCAACTGCTCTTCCAAGTCCTTTGCCGTCTCTGACAGAATTACAATGTCATCGACGAACCTCAAAGTTTTTACTTCGTCTCCATGAATTTTAATACCTGCTCCAAATTTTTCTTTTGTTTCCTTTACTGCTTGCTCAATATACAGATTGAATAACATCGGGGAGAGGCTACAACCCTGTCTCACTCCTTTCCCAACCACTGCTTCCCTTTCATGCCCCTCAACTCTTATTACTGCCATCTGGTTTCTGTACAAATTATAAATAGCCTTTCGCTCCCTGTATTTTACACCTGCCACCTTTAGAATTTGAAAAAGAGTATTCCAGTCAACATTGTCAAAAGCTTTCTCTAAGTCTACAAATGCTAGAAACATAGGTTTGCCTTTTCTTAATCTTTCTTCTAAGATAAGTCGTAAGGTCAGTATTGCCTCACGTGTTCCAACATTTCGACGGAATCCAAACTGATCCTCCCCGAGGTCTGCATCTACCAGTTTTTCCATTCGTCTATAAAGAATTCGCGTTAGTATTTTGCAGCCGTGGCTTATTAAACTGATAGTTCGGTAATTTTCACATCTGTCAGCACCTGCTTTCTTTGGGATTGGAATTATTATATTCTTCTTGAAGTCTGAGGGTATTTCGCCTGTCTCATACATCTTGCTCACCAGCTGGTAGAGTTTTGTCATGACTGGCTCTCCCAAGGCCGTCAGTAGTTCTAATGGAATGTTGTCTACTCCGGGGGCCTTGTTTCGACTCAGGTCTTTCAGTGCTCTGTCAAACTCTTCACGCAGTATCGTATCTCCCATTTCGTCTTCATCTACATCCTCTTCTATTTCCATAATATTGTCCTCAAGTACATCGCCCTTGTATAAACCTTCTATATACTCCTTCCACCTTTCTGCCTTCCCTTCTTTGCTTAGAACTGGGCTGCCATCTGAGCTCTTGATATTCATACACGTGGTACTCTTCTCTCCAAAGGTCTCTTTAATTTTCCTGTAGGCAGTATCTATCTTACCCCTAGTGAGATAAGCTTCTACATCCTTACATTTGTCCTCTAGCCATCCCTGTTTAGCCACTTTGCACTTCCTGTCGATCGCATTTTTGAGACGTTTGTATTCCTTTTTGCCTGCTTCATTTACTGCATTTTTATATTTTCTCCTTTCATCAATTAAATTCAATATTTCTTCTGTTACCCAAGGATTTCTAGCAGCCCTCGTCTTTGTACCTACTTTATCCTCTGCTGCCTTCACTACTACATCCCTCAGAGCTACCCATTCTTCTTCTACTGTACTTCTTTCCCCTATTCCAGTCAATTGTTCCCTTATGCTCTCTCTGAAACTCTGTACAACCTCTGGTTCTTTCAGTTTATCCAGGTCCCATCTCCTTAATTTCCCACATTTTTGCAGTTTCTTCAGTTTTAATCTACAGGTCATAACCAATAGATTGTGGTCAGAGTCCACATCTGCCCCTGGAAATGTCTTACAACTTAAAACCTGGTTCCTAAATCTCTGTCTTACCATTATATAATCTATCTGATACCTTTTAGTATCTCCAGGGTTCTTCCACGTATACAACCTTCTTTCATGATTCTTAAACCAAGTGTTAGCTATGATTAAGTTGTGCTCCGTGCAAAATTCTACTAGGCGGCTTCCTCTTTCATTTCTTAGCCCCAATCCATATTCACCTACTATGTTTCCTTCTCTCCCTTTTCCTACACTCGAATTCCAGTCACCCATTACTATTAAATTTTCGTCTCCCTTCACTATCTGAATAATTTCTTTTATTTCATCGTACATTTCTTCAATTTCTTCATCATCTGCAGAGCTAGTTGGCATATAAACTTGTACTACTGTAGTAGGTGTGGGCTTCGTATCTATCTTGGCCACAATAATGCGTTCACTATGCTGTTTGTAGTAGCTTACCCGCATTCCTATTTTCCTATTCATTATTAAACCTACTCCTGCATTACCCCTATTTGATTTTGTGTTTATAACCCTGTAGTCACCTGACCAGAAGTCTTGTTCCTCCTGCCACCGAACTTCACTAATTCCCACTATATCTAACTTTAACCTATTCATTTCCCTTTTTAAATTTTCTAACCTACCTGCTCGATTAAGGGATCTGACATTCCACGCTCCGATCCGTAGAACGCCAGTTTTCTTTCTCCTGATAACGACATCCTCCTGAGTAGTCCCCGCCCGGAGATCCGAATGGGGGACTATTTTACCTCCGGAATATTTTACCCAAGAGGATGCCATCATCATTTAATCATACAGTAAAGCTGCATGTCCTCGGGAAAAATTACGGCTGTAGTTTCCCCTTGCTTTCAGCCGTTCACAGTACCAGCACAGCAAGGCCGTTTTGGTTAATGTTGCAAGGCCAGATCAGTCAATCATCCAGACTGTTGCCCCTGCAACTACTGAAAAGGCTGCTGCCCCTCTTCAGGAACCACACGTTTGTCTGGCCTCTCAACAGATACCCCTCCGTTGTGGTTGCACCTACGGTACGGCCATCTGTATCGCTGAGGCACGCAAGCCTCCCCACCAACGGCAAGGTCCATGGTTCATGGGGGGGAAGTAGAATTTAACAAGAGTAAATCAAACAACATATCACCATTCACTTAACTTCTAATAAACTGCGATTTCTGGAGAAGACCTGGCGCAGCACCCCCCAAATCGCTCTCCCGAAGCGTCCGCTGCCAGCCGCTTTAACGGACGCAGGAAGGCGCCCCGATCTCCCGTCTCACGGCGACGCAGCTCGCACCGGCCAGACTGATGTCGTGGTTTGACTCCTGTTGCTCTCTTGTCGACCGCGAAGTCACTACCCCTCGCTATACACCGCGGCCCACTGGACTCACGTGGCGACCTCACATGCGCCGACGCCCAAGACGGACAAGACATCTTGTGCCTCAGTGCGCGACCGACCAACCAATCGATCCACCCGCAAATGACCATTGCCTGTGCAAACTCGAGCGGACTGGCGGCCTAACGCGCAGACTCAGATGCAGGAACTAAGCCCCGACCGGGCGACCACTAACTGAGTTCTCTTACTGGAGGAGTGGAAAGACTCATTTGTTGATCCGAACGACACACATACTAGCACTGTGAACAGGCAACCTTTCCCCTTTCCCACCAGAGGGAGAATCCAAAGCTGCGATTGCCACAGCGGCGCCACCGCCAGAGACGGAGGGCGACTGGTTCACACTACGCGCTGCGGCGCGCTCTTCAAAACAGCAATTTCTACCACGGCTCACGCATGTTCTTACATATGTTTCCACAACATTTTTTTGTCTACGATCAAAGGTTTGTCTGAAGTAGTGAAAGTTTATCATAACCAACCTGTACGTGTACCGTCATATCAAGTCAGACTACATACGCATAGTAATTCCACTAAAGCGATTATTAACACGTGTAATGCTAAGGAACGTGGCTTTTTGTGTAACATCAACAACATCAACATCATCATTTAAGACTGATTATGCCTTTCAGCGTTCAGTATGGAGCATAGCCCCCTTATCAAATTCCTCCATGTTCCCCTATTCAGTGCTAACATTGGTGCCTCTTCTGATGTTAAACCTATTACTTCAAAATCATTCTTAACCGAATCCAGGTACCTTCTCCTTGGTCTGCCCCGACTCCTCCTACCCTCTGCTGCTGAACCCATGAGTCTCTTGGGTAACCTTGCTTCTCCCATGCGTGTAACATGACCCCACCATCTAAGCCTGTTCGCCCTGACTACTACATCTATAGAGTTCATTCCCAGTTTTTCTTTGATTTCCTCATTGTGGACAACCTCCTGCCACTGTTCCCATCTACTAGTACCTGCAATCATCCTAGCTACTTTCATATCCGTAACCTCAACCTTGTTGATAGGGTAAACTGAATCCACCCAGCTTTCGCTCCCATACAACAAAGTTGGTCGAAAGATTGAACGGTGCACAGATAACTTAGTCTTGGTACTGACTTCCTTCTTGCAGAAGAGAGTAGATCGTAGCTCAGAGCTCATTGCATTGGCTTTGCTACACCTTGCTTCCAGTTCTTTCACCATGTTGCCATCCTGTGAGAATATGCATCCTAAGTACTTGAAACTGTTCTAACTTTGTTTCTCCTATTTGGCACTCAATAAGTTTATATTTCTTTCCCACTGACATTACTTTCGTTTTGGAGATGCTAATCTTCATACCATAGTCCTTACATTTCTGATCTAGCTCTGAAATATTACTTTGCAAACTTTCAATCGAATCTGCCATCACAACTAAGTCATCCGCATATGCAAGACTGCTTATTTTGTGTTCACATATCTTAATCTCACCCAGTCAGTCCATTGTTTTCAACATATGATCCATAAATAATATGAACAATAGTGGAGACAGGTTGCAGCCTTGTCTTACCCCTAAAACTACTGTTAACCATGAACTCAATTTACCGTCAACTCTAACTGCTGCCTTACTATTCATGTAAAGACCTTTAATTGCTTGCATAAGTTTGCCTCCTATTCCATAATCGCGTAGAACAGACAATAACTTCCTCCTAGGAACCCTGTCATATGCCTTTTCTAGATCTATAAAGCATAGATACAATTCCCTGTTCCACTCATAACACTTCTCCATTATTTGCCGTAAGCTAAAGATCTGGTCCTGACAACCTCTAAGAGGGATAAACCCACACTGATTTTCATCCAATTGGTCCTCAACTAATACTCGCACTTTCCTTTCAACAATACCTGAGAAGATTTTACCCACCACGCTGATTAAAGAGATACCTCTTTAGTTGTTACAATCTCTTCTGTTTCCATGTTTAAAGATTGGTGTGATTACTGCTTTTGTCCAGTCTGATGGAACCTGTCCCGACTCCCAGGATATTTCAATTATCCTGTGTAGCCATTTAAGACCTGCCATTCCACTGTATTTGATGAGTTCTCACTTAATTTCATTCACTGCAATCTATTGACCATTTTCTCCACTTCCTCAAATGTGATCCTATTTCCATCATCATTCCTATCCCATTCTGCCTCGAAATCTGAAACATTACTGATCGAATTTTCACCTACGTTAAGCAACTCTTCAAAATATTCCCTCCATCTGCCCAAGGCATCCACAGGATTCACCAGCAGTTTTCGTGACCTGTCCAAAGTACTTGTCATTTCCTTCTTACCTCTCTTTCGAAGACTGCTAATTACACTCCAGAATGGTTTTCCAGCAGCTTGACCCATAGTCTCCAACCTGTTTCCAAAGTGTTCCCAAGATTTATTCTTGGATGCTGCAATTATCTGTTTGGCTTTGTTTCTTTCTTCAACATAACTTTCTCTGTCTACCTGAGCTCTGGTATGTAGCCATTTTTGATACGCCTTCTTTTTCCTTTTACAGGCTTCCTTGACTGTGTCATTCCACCAAGCTGTTTGCTTCATCCTACTTTTACACACTACTGTTCCAAGACATTCTTTAGCCACTTCTAGTACTGTGTCCCTGTACGTTGTCCATTCCTTTTCCAATAACTGTAATTGACTACATTCAACTAACTGGTACCTTTCTGAGATCGCTGTCACGTACTTGTGCCTAATTTCCTTATCCTGAAGTTTCTCCACTCTTATCCTCCTACATATGGACCTGACTTCCTGCACTTTCGGTCTCACAATCCCAATTTCACTGCAGATTAAATAATGATCAGTGTCATCAAAGAATCTTCTGAATACACGTGTATCCCTCACAGCCTTCCTGAATTCCTGATCTGTTATTACATAGTCAATGACAGATCTGGTTCCCCTGCCTTCCCAAGTATACTGGTGAATGTTTTTATGTTTAAAAAAAAAGGTGTTTGTGATTACTAAGCCCATATTGGCACAGAAATCCAAGAGTTGTTTCCCGTTCCTGTTGGCCTCCATATCCTCTCCTAATTTACCCATAACCTTTTCATACCCTTCTGTTCGATTTCCAATCCTGGCATTAAAATCACCCATGAGCAGAACACTGTCCTTGTCCTTTACTCTAACAACTACATCACTGAGTGCCTCATAAAAACTATCCATCTTATCTTGATCTGTCCCTTCACAATGCGAATATACTGACACAATCCTAATTTTCTTGCTAGACACTTTCTTATCTATCCACATCAGTCGTTCGTTTACATACCTTATTGCAACTATGCTGGGTTCCAATTCTTTCCTGATGTAAATCCCTACACCCCATTGTGCTATTCCTGCTTTGACTCCTGACAGGTCGACCTTGTATTCTCCCACTTCCTCTTCTTTCTCACCCCTTAACCGAATGTTACTAACAGACAAAACGTCCAGCCCCATCTTAGTCGCAGCCTCTGCCAGCTCTACCTTCTTCCCTGAGTAGCCCCCATTGACATTAGTAGATCCCCATCTCATAACCATTTGTTTGCCAAGTCGTATCTAGCTCTAGCTGGATACGTTTGTCCGTTAGAGATGGGACTCCGTCACCTCCAAGGGTCCGAGGCATTTCGCTCTGATTGTTGCCAGCATCATATTTAAAGTACCAGGGAAGCAGGTTGCTAGCCTTACTTGCCCCGAGTCCCATTGGGTTTTACCCCTAACAGTTGAGGGACTAACCGGTGGATTTGGTAGTCTTTGCCGTATGAGCACAAAGGTGACCGCAACTCAGAATATGTCCGAGATGCCCAGCCTTCTTCCAAAGTAACTGGTATCCCGACTGTCAGGACCACTTACTTGGCCACTCATACGTTGCCCGTGGTTCGTGAACTAGGACATGACTACAGGAACCCACACCATGAACCACTATTTGTGTAATACACATTGAAAATATGTACAGACTAGTAATAAACGTATTTCCTTAATTTAAAGGGTGTCACGCTCGAATTTAGTGAATGTAGACTTGCGTCTGTGATGAAAATATGACGTGTGTTGCCGGAACGTCCAGCAGTAGTCATTGCTACATCCCATCGCCATGATGAAAACTTCATTGTTATGTTGACTGGGAAGAAATCAAGTAGTTTGATTTTGAATGACATTCTACAACCCACCTGTTTGGATGTCTTAGCGCACATTGTTCCATCGTTTTCTCAGTAAGCAAATTTGTAGTTTCCAACATGTAGGTTATAGTGTCTCTGAGCACCACTCAATAGTCATGGAGGTGTCTCCCAGCACTCATCTTCCTTATTTACGGTCGGCCGTAGTGGCCGAGGGGCTCTAGGCTCTTCAGTCTGGAACCACGCGACCGCTACGTGTGTGTGTGTGTGTGTGTGTGTGTGTGTGTGTGTGTTGGGGCTTATGGGCGCTCAACATCGAGGTCATCAGCGCCCTGACACACGTTAAAATGAACGAACGTGGACAGACCTAAGAAAACGAAAGCACACACTCAAAGAAAGCAGGAAAAGAAGGAAAATGCTACATAAGAAAGTAAAACCTAAGGAAAGGGGAAACATAGCAACAAGAATGTCACAGGAAATTGCTATTGGCTGGCCACTTACATAAAATATGGGCTAGCTTGTCACACAGTGAGCAAATTAAAACCCTCTCCCTAAAATCTTTGTAAAAACATTTGACATGGCACAGAACTTTAAAACTTTAGCAACATTCGTCCGAGTGTTGCCTAAAAGAGATGGCAGGTCGCAAGTTCGAATCCTGCCTCGGGCATGGATGTGTGTGATGTCCTTAGGTTAGTTAGGTGTAAGCAGTTCTACGGTCTAGGGGACTGATGACCTCAGATGCTAAGTCCCATAGTGCTCAGAGCCATTTGAACCATTTGAATCGTATTTACGGACCGATGAAAACACGTTCTTGCATTTCGCATGACGTAACCCTTAAAATATTTTCGGTGATGCAGAAATTCATCTGAGACATTATCTATTAGACTACCTTTACGAAATTCTGTCTAGACGGAAGTTTTATTTGAAGCTGTAGTATGATAATTTTGTCGCACTCAACTGTCAGCGCGTGAAGGCCATCTTCAATTCCTGACTGCATTCCGTCTCTGACTGGCCATAATTATCTCTGCTGTCTCACCCGCAGATGAAAGAGACGTACTTGATATGCCTGGTTTGCATGACCGTAGTAGTGATTACCTTTAAATCACTACACGTGCGCCAATTGCACTCGCCGTAGCAAATACACTGAAGCGCCAAAGAAAGTGGTATATGTATGCTTATTGAAATAGAGAGATATGTAAACAGGTAGCAGACGGCTTTTACTGCTGCTACAATGGCAGGTTATCAAGATGCAGGACAATGCGACACGTCACACGTCCAGAATTGCTAGTGTCTCCAGGAACACTCTTCTGAGGTTGAAGACTTATGCTGGCCACCAAACTCCCCAGACATGAACATTATTAGGTACGTCTTTAATGCCTTGCAATTTACTGTTCAGAAAAGATCTCCAACTCCTCGTACGTCGCAAATTTTGATTCGCTACAACTAAAACTCTCCCTCTTTCCCCATAGGGTGGAGTTTGTGAGAGAGGAATTGGAGTTATATAAGTGTTGACCCAAATATTAATTTTTTCCGCAGATTCGTATAATTTTAGTTTGTTTCGTAGTCATAAGACCACACAACTTTTAATTATCAAACAAATCATCTGACTAGCTAACTAACTAACCAAACATCATACGAGGTATATAAGTATTCTTTTTCCGTAAACATTTTCCACGAAAAAATGAGGACATGAATTTTCTTAAATTACAGCGCCAACTACCAAGAATCAAAACCGTATGTAGGGCCAATAACCTACTGATTGCAACGTCTCCTTAAAAATAAATATGGCTGCAACATAGTTTTCTCTACCAACAACTCTCTCAAAAATAATCTTATCCATAATTTAAAACAAAGACGGTCGCCTCTGCAAAACTCAGGCTTTTATAAAGTCACCTGTGACACTTGCTCAGCTTATTATATAGGACAGACTGGACGAACATTTTCGATTAGATATAAAGAGCATCTATTAGGGAAAAAAGGTACGAACGTACATTATTCGTCATTCGCTGACCACCTTCTTATCACAGGACACAAACCTAAAGATGTTCATGATATTAGTATCTTACATACAGAAAAGAAAGGCTTCAGACTTGATATTCTTGAACAGTTGGAAATTTTCAAACACTTATCCCGTAACAATCATTTAATCCTCAATGAGCAATTACAATTACATGATAAAAATTTCTTTGATGGTGTAAAGCCCTTGCTTAAAATCACTTAACGCGGAATATAGCTATTATGCTTCCCGTACTGTAGCCTTACATATTGTTCTCTCTCTCTCTCTCTCTCTCTCTCTCTCTCTCTCTCTCTCTCTCTCTCTCTCTCATTCTGTTTTACAGTATAATATTTTGTTCAACTTTCGATCTGTTACATACCATCTGACATGCTGTAATCAGCACATTACGTGCACTCCTGTTCCAATGATTCTGACAGCTGTTGTCACTGTAAATTACAAGCATTCAATACTAGATGGCGCGACACACGGTGCCGACTTACTAACATCGACGGCGCGCGCGCCTTTCAGTTTGATGCTGCTTACAGTGCCGGCCGCACACGCGACCCTTAGCGGCGCGTCTTAATTTAGTTGCATTCCTAGAATTATTTTA
This sequence comes from Schistocerca gregaria, assembly GCF_023897955.1. NCBI lineage: Eukaryota > Metazoa > Arthropoda > Insecta > Orthoptera > Acrididae > Schistocerca > Schistocerca gregaria. The sequence goes on from NC_064920.1 coordinate 665,905,755, forward strand.
TAATGTACAAATATATTTTTATCTTTAACGTGAGCACTGTTGCTCTAAACCATTTCATAACTATTTAGTCTCGCTAAGTATGCTTTCTTTGTCCACTGTACAGTAGCAGTTAGCTATGATCTAATTTTATTACATATGCTTAATTTAATAATTTCTTCTATTTTTCCAAAACTCTGTTATAGGTAATGTAAAATTTTTTTTACTTCTGATGAAGCCTGCCTTAGAGCAGTTGAAACCTAGATAAAGTTGGAAATTTTTACCAGTGCAACCGAAGAGCTGTATTTTCAAGTAATATTATAAATCAAAACAAATGTTTAAGCCAAAATGTACGTAGTTTTTTTATGTAGAATCTGATTCTACAATAAAAAATGGGGGTTCCAATTTGAAATTTTAAAGTTGCCTCCCGCCCCACTCCCAGGGGGCTGGGATGGCGGGCTAATTTTAGCACCAGCAGATGTCCCCCTCGAAAATAATCAACTTTGTATTCTACGCATTTTTTCGTGTGAAGTTGATTTTTCGAGCTATTCTGGTTTGTCAACTTATAATTTACACCCTGTATAACGATGGCCAAAAGTGGATTTGGCGCTACCTTATCCCTACCATGTAATCATTAGAATGTGAAGCAGAAAGTTTTTCCTTTGCTTCTCTGCCGACTCGCTGTGATGCGCGCTACGGCAGTGAAGTTTCAAATTAATAGAGGAATTAGAATAAATGATATGTCTGTCGTATTGTTCTAATTGTATCTGCATTTGGGTGTCATCCGAAGCTTCTCACAGTACTTGGAATATTTTAGAACTGTTTCTAATAACGATCTTTGTGGAGAGAAGCATTTTCTAACATGTCAGTTACACAACTTGCACAGTTATGCTCTACATTTAAACGTCTCTTTCAACAACTGAACATTGGCCAAAAAAAATTTCAGCCAGTACGGCAGCTGGCCTTTGTCAGGGTATAGTATAGCAGGAATAAAGAAAACTACTTCACTTGATATATTATTAGCAGGCATGCATCGGAATTCTAATGTTGTTTTCGCTCTTACTCCATCAGACATGAATCCAGCATTTCACTGGTGTCATGCTCTCGGCCAAACAACCGTTAGCAGAAAAAATAGAAACTGAAAAAGAGTCACGCATCCGTGAGCCCTGCCGCCGACAGCAACCCACTGGAGATCGGAATTCTGCATGAGAGCCATGGAGGCCGGTGCTCTCGATCAAAAACTGCCAGTGGCAGGCGCCCGCTTCCTCGCTGTGAGATGAAGCAACGTCCTTTCTCTCCCCTGCGTAGAGTGGACAGTGAATCACTACACAGCACTGGTGAAAGAGCATACAGAAAAGTTAACACTCTCCCCAAACTGCACTATCAGTACGTCGCCCCTGCATCTTGTTTTATAACACGGTGCAACCCATCGTTGTCAACTCCAACGACAGTTAAACGCAATCGAGGAAGGCAGTCGATTAATGGTCGCTGTTGGTTTGAAGTGCAGGGAATAATATACTGTATTTCTTCGTACAATCGTGTAGTCTTCTGGCCTTCATAATTTCGAAATTTAAATGGAAGTTCAGAACCTAGTGCAAACACGTAGATACGACATGGTATAACGTCACTAACATTACTGGTAGGATAAAAAAAAGAAAACAGAAAAAAGAACAGAATGACGTTCGTGAAATTTTGTAGATCTAGGGAGTTGACAGATTAGTATATTCACATAGCTTTTGTGAACTATGTATTGCCAGTCTGAAGCTATATTTTTAATTACTGTATTGGATCTCCCGGAATAGAAAGTCCTTTTATCTGGTACTACCTACTTCAGTTCCACTTACTGTACCAGTGATCCTCATCAACTAAACAGCGATAAGAACCACAGATTGTTCACCATGCATGTTCAGTCTTTCACTGGAGAGCAACAAGTTTACTTTTAAGGATGGCTCCCACACTGGTGTTCTTCTTACAACTAGACGCAACTTCGGCGAATCGGGTTTCGGTTTCGCCTCTGATACACTCAAGCAGTCTCTCATTTGGCCTTACAACACTGAGTAAACTCTGCTCTGTACCACAAGTTATAAAAATCCATCATAGCAGGGAATCGAACCCGGTGCTGTGGAAATTCCAAAAACTGATGACGTGATAGGAGACGTGAGAGCCCATATAGAAGCCACAGCGGTCCAGTACTGGAGTTTAATAGGGCTTTGAGACTTCCAATCAAATAAAGCAGAAGGGATAGAAAACATTCAATCGGAATTTTTAGTCATTATAGCAAGTTTGCAAACAAACGACCATTCAAGTTGATGAATAAAATCCATTAGGCTGGAGACATTTAATCAGACATTCGCAAAAACATCATCCATACAGTCCCCAAGACACGAAGGGCACGTAAGTGAGAAAACTAGAACATAATCAGTTCACCATCTCATGCATCCAAGCTGCTAACAAGAATAATATACAGAAGAATGGCAAAGAAGACAATCTGTTAACCGATGAGCAATTTCGATTTACGATACGTAAAGGTACCAGAGATGCAACTGTCAGGTTACGATTAATAATGGGTTTAAGAAAAATCAAGACACATTCATACAATTTGTTGATTTCGAAAAAAAGTTCGATATTGTAATATGGTGAATAAAATATAAATAAGCTATGGGAAAAGATGGATAATTTGCAACACAGCGTTAGGTAAAATGATGCAAGATGTTTGAAATTCTCAGGAAAATAGGCGTAAGTTGTAGAAGAAAACGTTTAATATACAGTATACAGAAGAACGAAGACGAATGTTACGATTGGAAGACCAAGAACGAAGTGCTTCCATTAAAAAGGGCCTAAGACAGGGCTGCCTTCCTCTCCTGTTGTTCAATCTGTACATCGAAGAAGCAGTGACGGAAATAAATGAAAGATTTAAGACTCAGATTATAATTCGCTGGAAAAGGATATCAGTGATAACATTCACCGGTGACATTGCTATACTCAGAGAAAGTGAAGGTTTACAGGATCTGGCGAACAGGACGAAAGTTTTATTATGTACTGATTAAGAACTGAGAGTAAATTGAAGAAAGAAAAAAAAATGAGGAGTAGCAGAAATGAAATTAGCGGTAAACCTATATCAAAACTGGTGACCACGAAGTAGACAGACATAGAAAGAAGAATGCGAGCACCGCATCGGCACATGCAGACAAAGCATATCTGGCAAAAAGGGGCCTACTCGTATCAAATATAGGCCTTAATTTCAGGAAGAAATTTCTAAAAATGTACGTTTGGAGCACAGCATTGTATAATAGGGAATCGTGGACTGCGGGAAAACCGAAAAAGAAATGCAGTGAAGCGTTTAAGATAAAGTGCTATAGAATAAAATTGAAACTTAGGTGTTATAAATGAGCAGTTTATCCGCAGAGCCGACGAAGAAAGGAACTTATAGGTAATATTGACAAGAGGAAGCCATAAATGATGGGCTTTGTGTTGTAAGGTGTCAGGCAAATCCAACACCTTCCATGAAAACCCTGACATGATAAGCAAATTCAGTAGTATGTCACATAGCTCCGAATAAATCGTGACATTAAATTAACCAAAGTAATACAAGTAACGAGTGAGCAAATGGAATACCACAGACTAACACAAGAATGCCTAAATGCATGTCGTACCTTCCCACCGTGAGGCAGACGTAGTTCCGAGGCGAGAAACGAGAACAGAAGCCGAGAGCAGAATCGTGTTAAGCTAGAAGGCCCTACGATAAGGGACGGACTGGACACCCACGCCGCCAGCCTACCTGTACGACTACCACCCGCAAGTTTTAGCGTGAGACTTTTTCGCGTCTCAGGTACGTCAAGGACCAGCCCCCAGCCCATGTTAAAAGATAGAGCCCTCCAAAAGAACAGTATAGATCTTACGATAACGCTAAAAGGACCACACCAGCTGCAGCTTTTAGCGTGAGACTTTTTAGCGCATCTGTTACGTTGCAAACTTTAAAAACATTGCCCCACCACGAAAAGTATAACGTTTCTCATTGGACAGACAGAATCTTTGTAGGTGGAGCTTACGGTTAACATTGAGACCCTGATTGGTCAGATGAAAACACAGCCAGATAGTTTTTTTTAAAAACCAACTACGGTAAATTGTAGTAAGGAAAGAGTTAGTTCCGAGACGGCGAGCTGGATGGCTGGTGCGCCGGCCGCTGTCGCCCTGACGCTGCCTAAACACCGACAAGGTAATGAACGCACGCGATGCCGCATTTTTGAGCGCATAAGGCTTCACTCAGAACTGCAGAAGTCTCATCTGCTACACCCCCTTTTTGCGTAATACTAGTGTCGATCGTTAATTAAAACTCATGGTGTTCACATTTGCCACTTGAAGAACAGATCTGAAACGCGATGATTTTTCTTTTATATAATTATTGAGAAGCCACATCAGCCACTGTAATTTACGACAAGTTAGATAATTAATTAAAGATAATTGAGGGTCACTGTAGACCATTTTGATAGTTTTCTCTTTTGTGAAACTTAAATTAAACCTAGATTATAGATGTGTGATTGCATAGGTCATCCTTCGATCGATTGTAGAACTTGGAAACCCATTCAGGGAATATTCGTTCACATTTTTGTTAAACGCAGTTGGTTTTTACCATCCTGTATTAAAACATTTCCTTTTATCAATAGTGCAATTTATAAACGATGTTTTGTGAGTAGAATAAAATTTCCAATGGTAAACTTAACCGCTTTTTCGACGTTATTCTACCAGCTAACTAAAAATAGGAAAGCCTTGAACCCTTTCCACTAAATTTAGTTAGTACTAAGATTCTTTTACAGGGAGTGCAGTGGAGCTGACGCTGAGATCATTTAGTATTTGGTTATATCATCGCTAGTCTCACTGAACTCTTCTGAATTCTACATGTCATGTGTGGTCTGGCGTCTCCTTACCAGCAACAGGTCCCAGGTTCAAACTAGTTAATTCCCTAAAAAACACGCTCAGAGCGTCGTTGCGCGAAACTGGTAGGGAGACACGATATAGAACAAACAGACACCATCATGAATGTTTAGAGTGTTAACGTGCCATAGAAGAACATTCTTAGTATTAGAAGAGCTGTAGAAAGTGCAGTGGAGTGTATGATTATGTAAGAGGCAAGACGAAGAGGCCGGGACAAGGGAGGAATTCATGGCTGGCCACATCAAACAAGTTAGTAGACTTGTAAGTAAGGAAATCGACGGAATGCGTAGCGTACAGTGCTGTGCCTTCGAGTAAGGCGGTACTCAAACCCTAAGTTTGATTTGGTTACCTAGATATAGTCTTCCTGTACGTGGTAGGATCGCTAAATGTGTTGATCCAATCCGTTTTCTTAGCACTACATTTAATAGTGAAAAGCGATCCACATTAAAGTTTTATATTTCCCATAACATACTAAATATCACAAAACATGTTTTAGGAGTCACTCTGAAACAAAATATGCCGCAAAATAGCATCTAATGAGTTATATATACAATACTACTGGCCATTAAAATTTGCTACACCAAGAAGAAATGCAGATGGTAAACGGGTATTCATTGGACCAATATATTATACTAGAACTGACATGCGATAACATTTTCACGAAATTTGAGTGCATATATCCTGAGAAATCAGTACCCAGAACAACCAACTCTGGCCGTAATAACGGCCTTGATACAAATGGGCATTGAGTCAAACACAGCTTGGATAGCGTGTAGAAGTACAGATGCCCATGCAGCTTCAACACGATACCACAGTTCATCAAGAGTAGTGACTGGCTTATTGTCATGAACCAGTCGCACGGCCATCATTGACCAGACGTTTTCAGTTGGTGAGAGATCTGGAAAATGTGCTGGCCAGGGCAGCAGTCAAACATTTTCTGTACCCAGAAAGGCCCGTACAGGACCTGCAACATGCGGTCGTGCATTGCCCTGCTGAAATGTAGGGTTTCGCAGGGATAGAATGAAGGGTAGAGCCACGAGTCGTAACACATCTGAAATGTAACGTCCACTGTTCAACGTGCCGTCAATGCGAAGAAGAGGTGACCGCGACGTGTAACCAATAGCACTCCTTACCATCACGCCGGGTGAAACACCAGTATGGTGACGACGAATACACGCTTCCAATGTGCGTTCACCGTGATATCCCCAAACACGGATGCGACCGTCATGATACTGTAAACAGAACCTGGATTCATCCCAAAAAACGACGTGTTGTCATCCGTGCACCCAGGTTCGTCGTTGAGTACACCATCGCAGGCGCTCCTGTCTGTGATGCAGCGTCAAGGGTAACCGCAGCCATGGTCTCCGAGCTGATAGTCCATGCTGCTGCAAACATCGTCGAACTGTTCGTGCAGATGGTTGTTGTCTTGCAAACGTCCCCATCTGTTGACTCAGGGATCGAGACGTGGCTGCACGATCCGTTACAGCCATGCGGATAAGATGCCTGTCATCTCGACTGCTGGTGATACGAGGCGGTTTGCATCCAGCACGGTGTTCCGTAATACCCTCCTGAACCCACCGATTCCATACTTTGCTAACAGTCATTGGATCTCGACCAACGCGAGCAGCAGTGTCGCGATACGATAAACCGCAATTTCTATAGTCTACAATCCGACCTTTATCAAAGATACGCATTTCTCCTCCTCACACGAGGTACGTTGTAGGTGTCGCCACCGGCGCCAACCTTGTGAGAATGCTCTGAAAAGCTAATCATTTGCATATCACAGAATCTTCTTCCTGTATGTTAAATTTCGCGTCTGTAGCACTTCATTGTGTAGCAATTTTAATTGCTAATAGTATACAATTAAACTTATTGAGAATTGGTATGAAAATTATTACAAACACGTGTCCCAATTTTTATCGTTCCATTCAAGTATCAATTACAACTACATGGGTGAAAGCAATGATAGAGGAAGCCGCCTAATTTTGCACAAATCCTATTTAATACTTGGTTTATGAATCATGAAAGAAGGCTATACTCGAAGAAGGGACTTGGCGACAGGAAAGTTTCATACTGATTATACGCTGAGGTCACAGAAATCATGGTATACTTCCCAACTTCGTGTCGGTCCTCCTATTCCCCGGTGTAGCGCAGCAGCTCGACGTGGCCTCTATAACCGTCCATAAGTGTGGAAGTGTAGCAGATACAACATGTTGTACGCGAACTGACCTTTCGATTATGTCCCACAAATGTTTGATGGCATTCACGTCGGGCGGTCTGAGTGGCCAAATCATTCGCTAGAACTGTCCAGAATGTTCTTCAAAACAGTGGCGAGCAATTGTTGCCCGATGACAGTTCCACGAAGTCCTTGAGTGGCTGCTAATGGTCTCCAAGTAGCCGAACATGGCCATTTCCAACCAGTTCAGTTGAATCACTGCACCCAGTACACAGCCCATACAATGATGGACCCGCCACCAGCTTTCAGTGCCACGTTGACAACTTGGCTTCGTGGCTCTGCGCAACACTAACACTACCATCAGCTCTTACCAACTGAAATCAGGACTCATCTGACCAGGCCACGGTTTTCCAGTCGTCTAGGGTCGAACCGATATCGTAACGATGCCGGAAGTAGTGCAGCAGGCGACGTCGTGGTGTTAGCAAAGGCTTTCTCCGAGTCAGTCGTCTGCTGCCATAGCCCATTAACGCCGAATTTCGCAGCGCTGTCCCAAAACTTACGTTTGTCATAGTCGCACATTAATTTGTACGGTTATTTCGCGCAGTGATGCTTGTCTGTTAGCACTGACAACTCTACGTAAACGCCGCCTCTCTCGGACGTTAAGTGACGCCACCGAGTTGTCCGTTGTGAGAGGTATTTTCGACACATTTTTAACACTGGAGATCTCGAAATACTGAACTGCCCAACGATTTCCGAAATGGAATGTCCCACGCATCTAGCACTACCATTTCGCATTCAAAAAGTCTGTTAATTCCCGTCGTGTGGCCATAATCATCATGAAAACCTTTTCGCATGAGTACAAATGACAGTTCCGCCAATGCACTGCCCGTTTGTACCTTAGGCACGCGATACTACCACCAACTGTATACGTGCGTACCTTTATCAAAAATTTCAAATGGCTCTGAGCACTATGGGACTTAACTTCTGAGGTCATTAATCCCCTAGAACTTAGAACTACTTAAACCTAACTAACCTAAGGACATCACACACATCCATGCCCGAGGCAGGATTCGAACCTGCGATCGTAGCGGTCGCGCGGTTCCAGACTGTAGCGCCTAGAACCGCTCCGTCACAACGGCCGGCGTACCTTTATCCCACGACTTTAGTCACCTCAGTGTATAACTGTAAGACAGATCTATCTGACCATATTTTAAAGTATAAGACATTTCGTGGGAAAGATGTTGACTGAGAACAATTTATTTGTTTTTAGCCACATTAAAATAAGAAATTGTAAAAAGGTGGGAAATTAAGTTGTTACCTGGATACTAAGGTAGACGAAAGTTTCAGACGGAGCATTAGGCAACTGAAATGGGGTAAAGGAATACAGTAGAAGACAAATGAGGAGCTTCGAGAGATGAAATAGTGAAGGCAGTAAAGGATCAAATAGGTAAAAAGACAAGGAGTAGCAGAAATCATCGGATATGATGGGAGATAATAGATGAATAGAGAAAATATGAAAGTGTGCCAATCGAAGAAGGTGAAAGAGAATAAAATCGTCTAAAAATGAGACTAGCAAGGATTGGAAAATGGCTAAGCAGGAGGATCATGAACAGCTAGAGGTCAGATGTTAGGATATAGAAACATACGCAACTAGAGGAAAGAGTTAAGTTAAAGAGGTCTTTGGAGACAAGAGAAACCGCTGGATGAATATCAAGACATCAAGCTGAAAACCAGTAGTAAGCAAAGAACGGAAAGCTGAAAAGTGGGAGGAGTATATACAGGTGCTGCATAAGGGAAATGAAGGCAATATTGTAGAATGGAAAGAGGACATAGATGAAGATGAAATAGAAGATATGACGTTGCGGGAAGAGTTTGACAGCGCACTGAAAGACCACATTCGAAACATGGCCCCTGAAGTATTCATATGCTTGGAACAGCCAGCCACGACGAACCTATTCCACCAGGTGCGCAAGATGTATGAGACTGGGGAAATACCCTCAGACTTAAGAATAATGTAATAATTCCAATTCCGAAGGAGCAGGTGCTGACAGGTGAGAACATTACAGAACCATCAGTAAAATAGGCCATGGCTGCAATATATTAACACAAATTATTTACAGAATAATTAAGTAAACTGGTTCAAACTAATCTCAGGGTCGATACGTTTGGGTTCCGGAGAATCGTAGAAACACTTGATGCAATACTCTTATGTTAGAAAATATGTTGAGCTTTCATAGATTTGGAGAACGCTTTTGACCAAATTGACCGCAATACACTCTTTATAGCAGGAGTAAAATACAAGGAGCAAAACTTTACATACAACTTGTACAGAAACCAGACGGCAGTTACGAGAATCGAGGGGCACGAAAGAGAAGCAGTAGTTGAAAACGAAGTGAGGCATCCCCGTAGCCTGTCCCCTACTTTATTCAATCTCTACATCGAGCAAGCAGAAAAGGAAATAAAAAAACTGTATAACGGATTAAAGTTCAGGGAGAAAAAATAACAACTTTGAGGTTTGCCGGTGACATTGTGAGACAGAAGTGGACTTGGAGGAGCAGTTGAGCGGAATGGGCAGTGTCTTGAGGATATAAGGTGAACAATAATAAAAGCAAAACAGGCGTAATTGGAAGTAGTCGAATTAAATCAGGCGATGCTATAGGAATTGGATTAAAATACGAGACACTCTGAATAATAGATGAGTCAAAAGCTTTCTCAAAACCTACAAAACCTATTTGGGCAGTAGAATAACTGATACTGAGCGAAGTTGAGAGGATATATAATGTAGACTGGCTATGGAATGAAAAGTGTTTCAGAAGAACAGAAATTTGTTAACACTGAATTTAGATTTCCGGTTTAGTAAATCTCTTCAGAAGGTATTTGTCTGGAGTACAACCTTATATGGAAGTAGAACGTGGACAATAAACAGTTTATACACGAAGAGAACAGAAGCTTTTGAAATATGGTGCTACAGAAGAATGCTGAAGATTAAACGAGGAGATCACGTAATTAATGAGGAGGTACTGAATTGGGGAGAAAAGAAATTTGTGGTATAACTTTACTAAACTATAGAATCAGTCCGTAGGACACAGAGACAACCGAATATCCCCTGTTTAGCACTGCAGGGAACTGCGGGGCGGTAGGGTTGATGGGCAAAAATTATAGATGAAGACCAAGAGCTGAATACATTAAGCAGCTTCAAAAGGATGTAGGTTGCAGTAGTTACTCGGAGATGGAGAGGATCCCACAAGATAGAGTATCGCGGAGAGTTGCAGCAAAGTAGTCTTTGGTCTGAAGACTATAACAACGCAATAACCTCTGAAGGCGCATAGTAAAGTAGTTGCGAAGCGCAACATAGAGGAAGAACGTGCGACGTGCAGAACGCGACGTGATACATTCCCGTCTACGACTGGAAACGGTCCAGCCACAGGCGCCCGTTGGTGACAAGTGACTGCGGCATTCGGCGACCTAGTGGCGCAATGGGCCGTAAAGAGTGTCGCCGGAAGTTTGCCGGAGGGGAAAAGCTCTGCACAGGAACGAAATGTTTCTGCAAGTGCGGCACAGCGTGTTGAAAACACGAAGTAAAGCAAGCTAGCGAACGAGCTTTACTGTACACTCAATCTTATTACACCTCATTCTTTCTTTTACGGTATCTACCTTCTCTAATGATTCTGGAATAGTACTTTCTACTCTTCATACCTTATGTCGGTGTGTTTTCATGAAATATAGTGGAGTCTGCCTACCAGTTTTATTTTTTGTTTCAGACTACTGTTTCTCCTTTTCATGATAATTATCTTTTCCATTTTTTATTTTATTTTTTATTTCTTGGCTTGGGATTGTTGAAGCTTCACCCAGATGTGAAATCTTATACACAGAGAAATTACAATTGTTTCAACAACGGTTTTAAATTACTTTCAGCTTCACATAGTTTCAGTATGTATAGCTAAGGTAACTTGACATATGCACTGAAGAGTCAAAGAAACTGGAACAACTCCTCATATCGTGTAGCACCCCCGCGAGCACGAGGAAGTGCCGCAACACGACGTGACATGGACTCGACTACTGTCTGAAGTAGTGCTGGAGGGAAATCACGAATCCTGCAAGGCTTCGCATAAATCCGTAAGAGTACGATGGGGTGGAGATCTCTTCATAACAGCATGTTGCAAAGCGACCCACATATGCTCAATGATGTTCATGTCTGGGGAGTTTGGTGGCCAGCGGAAGTGTTTAACCTCATAACAGTGTTCCTGGAGCCACTTCGTAACAATACTGTAAATGTGGGGTCGCATTGTCCTGCTGGAATTGCCCTAGTCATCGGAATGCACAACGGACATCAATGGACGCAGGTAATCAGACGGGACGCTTATGTACGTGTCACATGTCAGAGTCGCAGCCCGACGTATCAGGGGTCCTTTATCACTCCAGCTGCTCACGTTGTACTCCATTACAGAGCCTCCATCAGCCCGAACAGTCCCCTGCCGACATATAGGGTCCATGAATTCATGAGATTGCCTCCATACTCGTACACGTCCATCCGCAAGATACAATTTGAAACGAGACTCATCCAACCAGACAAATGTTTCCAGCCATCAACTGTCCAATATCGGTGTTGATGGGCCCAGGCGGGGCATAAAGTTTTTGTGCAGTGCGATCATCAAGGGTACACGAGTGGGCCTTCGGTCCCGAAAGCCTATATCGATGATGTTTCGTTGAATCGTTCGTACGCTGACATTTGTTGATGCCCAGCATTGAAATCTGCAGCAATTTGGGGAAGGATTTCACTTATGTTAAGTTGAAGAATTCTCTTCAGTCATCGTTGGTCCCATTCTTGCAGGATCTTTTTCCGGCCGCAGCTATGTCGGAGATTTGATGTTTTGCTAGATTCCTGATCTTCACTGCACACCCGTGAAATAGTCGCACGGAAAAATCCCCACTTCATCGCTACCTCGGAGATGCTGTGTTCTATCGCTCGTTCGCCGACTATAACACCACGTTCAAACTCACTTAAATATTGATAACCTGCCACTGTAGCAGCATTAACCGATCTAACAACTGAGTCAGACACTTGTTATCTTACACGTATAGGCCTTTCCGACCGCAGCGCCGTATTCTATATTTGAATGCGCATGCCTATACCAGTTTCCTTCGCGTTTCAGTGTGAGGAAACACTACAGGAATTAAGAAGATTGGAGATTAGCGTGATGCAACCACAGATAGAAAACAAATTTTCATATATGCACGTTACTATATCGTATAAAACAAATCTTCAGTTTTAGAAGGCTTTTCGGTGGACGTTTTTGTTGTGATTCGAAGGGTCTGTAGGAAAACAGCAAGTGGTTTGCACCTTGTTTTTTTCCCATAGCACTAGACAGGTTGGGAAAGAGTCTAACTATAGTTGGTAAGCATTCGTACTAAGCTGCTTATCAGCTTCCTCCACGCATGAAAATTTCGAAAGCAGAGAGAGCTTCTAATTGTTGGATCACAGATTGGAAGACGCCAATCCTCTGATCATTCTTCCTCGGCCGCTTACCGCATCAGCTACTTGAAATCGGAAGCTCCTAGGCTTTTCCATCACAGTGGAAGCTCTCCCTCCAGATCTTCACCCTGAACGTCAATGCTACAGGTGCCATGGAGAGAGCAGTGTGGCTAAGTTTTACGGCAAAACTCAAACGTGTGTCAAATGCTCAGAAGGGCACGGCAGTTGCGCCTGTGAAAGAAGAAAACAAGAAACTCCGACATGTCCTCGCCAAGGCGGGCCACATGTCACCAACTGCCGAAGCTGCCCAGCCACCTCCGGCCACAGCCAAGTCACTGAAGAGAAGACCACAACGACTAAGAAGAAATGCTGCAGAAGGGGAACGCGCAGACAGACGACGGCGGCTCAACCACGGGGCAAGACGGTGCCGACCAGGATCGGCCGGAACACCCACCCCAGCAGGGGCAGGGATGAGGAGGAGTGCCCGCCAGCAGAGAGACAACCGACGCTGCCACTGCACAGCTGCAACTGTGGTGGCTACTGCAACCTTCAAGGCCGCCGTGGCGACTGCCCTGGCATCGGAGACCGAGGAGGCATGCCGCCAACTGTGTCAATTGCACGCGGCTCTCGCGAGCAGACCGAGACCAGAGGAAGCAGAGTAGCACGCCCCTGCCACCGCCTCATCCACGGAGCGGATTTGGAGGAAGGGGCCACTGAGCGAACGACAGCTCCTTTGGTACCCGCAGAAGCGCGAGAGGCCACTGTGAGGACCCCTGAGAAGGAGACATCTATATCCACCGCCGCTTCATCGGAAGAGACTCCCGCGCCACGACGGACCACTGACGGCAAAACCAAGTAAACTGGGATGACTTGCAAGCCGTTGTCAAGTGGGGGACGATCCAAAGGAACAGCCGCGAGAAGTGATGCAAGGAACATGATGGAGCAGAGCCGAGCAGTCGAGCGAAACTGGACTCGTCTCACTGGTTGCAGAGATTCGGCGGATTATTGAAGCAGAGGCTGCCGGCCCCTTCCCTGGAATTCGAAGAACCGTCCCACACCGTACTAACACCAACGTGAGCCACCAGCCTTCTCCACTGCAGCACATGACGATCGAGCGGAATCGAGCTGCACACTGCATGATACCCACTATTAACACAGACTACCCTTGCTTGATCTGTCGCACATACCAAAGAATTCCGCTACTCCCATACTACCAGTCCAGACTGCCGTAGAGGTTTTCTACCCATGGTGCTTATCATGGCACTTTTTCCCCCCTCTGGCCTAAATCCGCTATTCCCTCATATGTTTCTATCCAGTGCTATCTCCCGATGGGCCCGTGTTAGTGGTTAATCCTATCCAGATGCACAGTCGTCGTAGACCCGCATCCTGTGATCTCCTCGATGTATTTTCTTACAGACATGGAGATGACAGCAAGTGTTTTTTATGATGGCCACCATGTTAGTGCGGACGTGGAGGGGCTCCCCTTCTTTCGAAAAGGAAGCGCTTGGCTGGCTGGTGTCGTCCGCCACATTTATTACAGCGCTGAAGACAGCAACACCGGCTGTTGATATTCCTGAATCTAAGCCATTTGTGACATTCACGGACACGGAGAAACTATGAATCTCCTCCACGGCTAGTGCCATTTAGCTAAAAGTAGATGGAAAGAATCTGTGAACCAAAAATTAAACAACATGTTTAGTGCCTAACGACAGTTAGTTTCCCTTTCCCGGCCATTTTCCTCTCCTCACGAATTACAAATTCCTATATTTAAGTCCGTGTAACCTTAAAGAACAAGCCACTTTAGGACTAATTTTGATTCAGTTGTTGGCAAGAAGAAGTGCTATAGGACAATAAAAGCCAGCAGGCAAACAATCCCCTGAAGAAATTCTCTCCACAAGCACAAGTTCGAGGTACGTCGCTGGGTGGTCTATTTGGCAAAGTCTTTGAGGAAACCTGATTTAGCACTGGACGTATGAAAAGACACAGTACAGGTTCAAATAACTTCCGGGAATTCAGCTAGGTAACGCTTTCAGCGACCGCCGATATTTCGGCGGGAGAACACCCCGCCATTTTCAAGGCAAACTACAACGGACGGGCGGCGTACATGAAAATTTAAAACCTCGGTTCTCGGACTGAAGCAGGAAAGATAACACACACACTGAACACTAGTGCCACCAAAGATGATCAAAGTCAGAGCTATCGATAGCGAGACTATGAATTCGCAGGTGAGGTAGGATTGACTCTGTCCCTCTGTTTTTTGACACGGGAGTGAGCCGGATTCTAAACAGAGTTTAAACAGAAACCTCCATCCCCGTTAACGAGGTTGCTCGCTAATTTAATCTCAACTGCCTCCCTAATAACACTGCCCCAATAGCTGGACGTGCATGTAAGCAGGGAACTGTTCAAGCTGGTGGAGCCGCAAAGCCTGGGAATATGACGGCGCTATGTCGGTCAGCAACGAATCAACAGAGGTGCGCCCCTCGGCGCTGAGGTGGGTGTCTGTTGGCTGCAGGTGTGGGGCGTGTGCAGTTCGAGTCATATGGGGCTCCTGATAAGTCTACATACGACTCTGACAGGTGACACGTACGTAAGCATCGTGTGTGATCACCTGCATCGGTTCATGTCCACCGTTGCTTTTAATGTCACCAAAGTTGTTTTGACTTTCCTGTATGCTGAATCTGTCCTTCCGACAGTCATATCTTTTTCGATGTCTTCACATTTTTCTGCAGCCATTTCGTCTTACAATCCAGTATCTGATTTCGGAATCTCTGTCTGACCATGATGTAATCTAATTGAAATCTTCCCGTATCTCCCGGCCTTTTCCAAGCATACCTCCTCCTCTTGTGATTCTTGAACAGGGTATTCGCTATTACTAGCTGAAACTTGTTGCAGAACTCAATTAGTCTTTCTCCTCTTTCATTCCTTGTCCCAAGCCCATATTCTCCTATAACCTTTTCTTCTACTCCTTCCCCTACAACTGCATTCCAGTCACCCATGACTATGAGATTTTCGTCCCCCTTTAGATACTGCATTACCCTTTCAATATCCTCATACACTTTCTTTATCTGTTCATCTCCAGCTTGCGACGTCGGCATGTATACCTGAACTATCGTTGTCGGTGTTGGTCTGCTGTCGATTCTGATTAGAACAACCCGGTCACTGAACTGTTCACAGTAACACACCCTCTGCCCTACCTTCCCATCCATAACGAATCCTACACCTGTTACAACATATACTGCTACTGTTGATATTACCCGATACTCATGTGACCAGAAATCCTTGTCTTCCTTCCACTTCACTTCACTGACCCCTACTATATCTAGATTGAGCCTTTGCATTTCCCTTTTCAGATTTTCTAGTTTCCCTACCACGTTAAAGCTTCTGACATTCCACGCTCCGACTCGTAGAACATCCTTTCGTTGATTATTCAATCTTTTTCTCATGGTAACCTCCCCCTTGGCAGTCTCCTCCCGGAGATCCGAATGGGGGACTATTCCGGAATCTTTTGCCAATGGAGAGATCATCATGACACTTCTTCAACTACAGGCCACATGTCCTGTGGATACACGTTACGTGTCTTTACTGCAGTGGTTTCCATTGCCTTCTGCATCCTCATGTCGTTGATCGTTGCTGATTTTTCCGCCTTTAGGGGCAATTCCCACCCCTAGGACAAGAGAGTGCCCTGAACCTCTATCCGCTCCTCCGCTCTCTTTGACTTCTTATGCCGGAAGTCTTCGGCCGCCAATGCTGATTATGTATCAAAATTTAGGCAGTGGTGGGGATCGAACCCGGCACCGAAAACGTTTTGATTAAGAATCAAAGACGCTACCCCTAGACCACAGGTACCTAACTAACCTCCTGAGGTTAGTTAGGTTTAATTAGTTCTAGGTTCTAGGCGACTGATGTCCTCAGAAGTTAAGTCGCATAGTGCTCAGAGCCATTTGAAGCAGTTTTTGAACATTGGGCAATTCCAGCAGCACAATGCGACACGCCACATGTACATAATTGCTACATAGTGGCTCCCAAACCACTCTAGTGAGTGTAAAACCTGCCGCTGGCCACCAAACGTCGCAGACATGAACATTATTGAGCATATTTGGGATGCCTTGCAAAGTGCTGTTCAGAAGACATCTCCACCCCCTCGTACTCTTATGGGCTTATGGACATCATGGCAGGATTCGTGGCGTCAGTTCCCTCCAGCACTACTTCAGACATTAGAATTATATTAATACCTTCAGCTGCTAACGTGCGTTGATCTATATCAACGGGAACAGATGAAAAGGTGTGCCCCGACCGCGACTCGAACCCGGGATCTCTTGTTTACATGGCAGACGCTCTATCGATCTGAGCCACCGAGGGCACAGAGGATAGCGCGACTGCAGGGACTGTCTCGCGCACGCCTCCCGCGAGACCCACATTCTGACCTTATATGTCCACACACTACATTCGTAGCGTTCCCCCCAACACACTCGTTACTCGTGGAAGAGTTCGGGGAATATGTGTGCATCTACGCTGAAGAAGGTCATGGCCGGTGTTGCCAGAACAATATACTTATATGGAAATGGTGTCTGTTGTTTCGGACATGTCCATATAAGAATATACTTCAGACATTAGTAGAGTCCGTGAAACGTCGTGTTACTGCACTTCTGGGAGCTCGCGGGGGCACTACACGATATTAGGCAGTTGTACCAGTTTCTTTGGCTCTTCAGTTTATATGGAATGATTCGAATTAGTCTCTGTTAACAGCTCGTAAGACATTCATTATTCCTCCTGAAACTCAGTGTGTACCAGATGATTTCATTAGGACTGCTGACAACAGTCACGTAACACACAGTTCTAGTTAACTTGTCATGGTTGTTTCTTTCTGACGGGAAGCCGGAGCCACACAGCGTGGGAGTTTGACAGCGCTGTGTCGGTCAGCAACGAGTCAGCAGAGGTGGGCGGAAGCCGAGAACCGCCTTAGCTCCTCGGGGATGAGGTGGGTGTCTGTCGGGAGCTGCTAGCGGCCTGGCGAGTGGCCGGCAGCGCCTTTATAACAGGTACACGCGTTTTTCACGCACGGCCGCCGAAGCCGGCACGTATCGACCGGCGGGGCCGGCGTCCGCGCACGCGACGTCCGCCAGCCTCCGGAGGCGCGCCGGCGGCCGGCGGCGCTTCCAGACACAGCCACGGCGCCTCTCTCGCCACCGAGAGGCGGCCGCTCGCTGTCGCCAACTCCTAAAACCGGCTCAAAGGCTTTTGTTGTATTTCGTCGTTACCTGCTGGAAGGTCTCTCTTGGATTCCTTTGATGTTAATTTCTTAAATCTGTTGTCATTTACGGCATACATTCCACTTCTAAATTTACTGTGGTGTTTCTCTGTGAGAGGAGGCTGAGCAGTGGAACGTGTTACTTTTACACATAATCAAGAACGATGTGCCACACTACTACACTTTAAAACACAGTTTATATGTAATTCATGTCACACAGTCTCATACGGAACCTACATCTGCTTTCTTTTATATACTGTATATGGTAAGATACTGTCATCCCCCTTCCCTTCTGTGTGAAAGAATGAATGAGCAAATGTATTTCTAGTTGCATGCTTGATGGTAGCAGACAAGCCTGTCTGTTAGAGAACAGTAGGACCAACGTCGGAACAGGTAGCTACACTTTCTAAAATCAAAGAGGTTTCTATTCTCAATATGGTCCTGTCCATCCCTTGTCATGTTGGTATAGGAAGCTGCCTCTCTGGTCACTTCCGTCTGCAACTGTGAAGCACCCTCGGTAGGGTCCCAGGGCAGTCTGCCCACGGCGAGCATCTGAAGTTGTAAGATCACGGGTTAAGCGCGTCGCTGCTAAGCCCTTAGGACAATGAATTTCTTAAGTCCAGCATACCTGAAAATTTAATCACCTTTATTTCAGGTTTAGATCTAAAATATCTTGTGTTATCTTAAATTGCTACGCAGTGTAATTCGAGTGTGAAGTTCGGAATGTCTTGCAGTAGTTGCTTTGTCACTACTTTGTGAGTAAAGTGGAACCATGTGTGGATGATCCGTAACTCTAACTAAGATCATCAATCTTAAATGCAAATGTGCGTGATATTATAACGTCTGATCTTGACAGTGTTTTTCAATATAGCAACTTTTGTATATATTCAACCCACGTGGGGTGTACTTTGTGAGACCAGTACCACGTGCTTATACAATTGTTTGACCCATCAGGTTAATAGGAAGACGATAGTAACCAGTTCGATGTTTTTCTTTTGTAATTTGTGTTTCGTTGTAATTTATTTTAAGTATCAAAATTATTGTGGAGTTACACTCTTTGTGTAAACCAAGGTGGTGTAATCTTCAAACTAGCCCTCAGCTATTGTTTTCGGGAAGATTTCACAGAGAGTTAGTATGAATTTAGTATACCAGTGTGTGAAATTTCATGACGAACAGGATTGCGCTACGAACGTAACTTCTTTGGGTGAAAATAGGATCGGTTGGTTGTGGTTAATTTTCTCTTGCATATTTTTCAACGTTCTTCGTGTGTTATTTTATGAATGCGGTGTTGTATGCAGTCTCCCAATCTTGGCTCCATATCTGATATTTGAGATTACAAACTCACATTTTCACAATCCTAAATAAGGCACCAGTTTAGTTATGAATCAAGTTTAATATGCTGAAATTTTAATGGAACAATGATCAATGTTAAAATAAATGTCCAAATATAAACTGATTTATTTCTTTTTATTTAAATTCTCTTTATGTATATATAATTACCGGTTATCGTAAGATTACTATTGTTGTTGTTGTTGTCTTCAGTCCTGAGACTGGTTTGATGCAGCTCTCCATGCTACTCTATCCTGTGCAAGCTGCTTCATCTCCCAGTACCTACTGCAACCTACATCCTTATGAATCTGCTTAGTGTATTCATCTCTCGGTCTCCCTCTACGACTTTTACCCTCCACGCTGCCCTCCAATGCTAAATTTGTGATCCCTTGATGCCTCAAAACATGTCCTACCAACCGATCCCTTCTTCTAGTCAAGTTGTGCCACAAACTTCTCTTCTCCCCAACCCTATTCAATACCTCCTCATTAGTTACGTGATCTATCCACCTTATCTTCAGTATTCTTCTGTAGCACCACATTTCGAAAGCTTCTATTCTCTTCTTGTCCAAACTAGTTATCGTCCATGTTTCACTTCCATACATGGCTACACTCCAAACAAATACTTTCAGAAACGACTTCCTGATACATAAATCTATATTCGATGTCAACAAATTTCTCTTCTTCAGAAACGCTTTCCTTGCCATTGCCAGTCTACATTTTATATCCTCTCTACTTCGACCATCATCAGTTATTTTACTTCCTAAATAGCAAAACTCCTTTACTACTTTAAGTGTCTCATTTCCTAATCTAATTCCCTCAGCATCACCCGATTTAATTTGACTACATTCCATTATCCTCGTTTTGCTTTTGTTGATGTTCATCTTATATCCTCCTTTCAAGAAACTGTCCATTCCATTCAACTGCTCTTCCAAGTCCTTTGCCGTCTCTGACAGAATTACAATGTCATCGGCGAACCTCAAAGTTTTTACTTCGTCTCCATGAATTTTAATACCTACTCCAAATTTTTCTTTTGTTTCCTTTACTGCTTGCTCAATATACAGATTAAATAACATCGGGGAGAGGCTACAACCCTGTCTTACTCCTTTCCCAACCACTGCTTCCCTTTCATGCCCCTCGACTCTTATGACTGCCATCTGGTTTCTGTACAAATTGTAAATAGCCTTTCGCTCCCTGTATTTTACCCCTGCCTCCTTTAGAATTTGAAGAAGAGTATTCCAGTCGACATTGTCAAAAGCTTTCTCTAAGTCTACAAATGCTAGAAACGTAGGTTTAAAAGATTATAATTAATGTTAGTCTGGTTGGAAAATTGGTAAGCTAGACTGGATAGCTGGTGAAACAGTTGCTCAGTAATGCAAGGTTAACCTACCCAGATAGCTCACAGCTTTTAATCCCCTTTTATTGTCTTGGATATCAGCACCGCTTTCAGAACAACTTAATGCATCAACATTTCACACTGTCACGTGCAGAAACGGACATTAAGCACGTGCTTCTATATTCATACGTGAAGAGCAGCCGCGACCACAAGGAGATTGTGAGATGGAGCAAGTGGACACGGCCCATACCGCACCACCATATTTATTGTAGAATTCGTAGCAAATCTACTGCACCCAGTAGATAGTGTTACCCTGCGTTTTAAAATCATCTTAATAATCACCGCACCAAATTTTCTGAATAACTGATAATATCACAAGAAAATTAATTTCTTCATTTGTGTGCGCATGATGTTTTAGTAGTTACTTTACAGTTATCGAGGGTATTTTAATTCTGTCTTTATAAACAGAAGAAAATGCGCGTTCTTTTCACCACAGGCGTTTTGTTTCATTGAAATAAAACATCATCAGTGGTCTGTAATCAAAGATATTTAAAATTTGAGTTGCTTTGTTGATTGCAAAACGGATCATCTTTTTTTATTTCGGTATTTCATGCGTGGTTTTTCGCTCACGTTAGAAAACTCCGTCTCTTTGCACGTTTTTGGGTAATTTCTTCATTTGGTACTGTTGATGCTGGCCTGATCTCATACTCCTTTGCAAAACTATGGCTTTTTTATTTTAAACGCAGTTTAGTACTACTTGGATCCTTCCGGCTACATATGTGTCAAGTGTTTTGAGTAGTGTTGCCAACTTTGCCACTAGTCTCTCTTTTATCTAAAAACTCTCATTTTTTGTTCTCTCTGAAGATTGTTATTTGCCTGTTATTCAGTTTAATTATGTTTCTATGTCTTTATTTAATATATGAGAGAAATGAAGGAGCAATGATGAAGCTGAAATTCTAACGGTGAGTAGATGAGGGAGAAGAGGGAAGAAAGCAAAGTTGAGTCAACAGTAAGTGCAAAGTAGTGGTATGGAAAGTGAGTTGGAGAAAAATAGTGTAGAGCAACAGGCGAAATAAGCTTGGTGGCGGGGAGGGGAGGGGGGCGGGGGCGGGGGGTGGACATTGAGTGAACGGTACAAAAGGGGAAGTAATTTTTTTCTGGCACGCCTTTTTTTCTGAGATAAGTTCTCATTTAACATCGTAGATAAACTATTGATATATCATACTAGTGACGAAAAATATAAAATTGTCTCTTAAATGCATCGTTAATGTTTGATTTTTAAGAGGTTTGGATTAACATATTATTCAAAAATTAACATAAATTTTAAAAATCTTTCAAAAGATTCTGTTAGTTTTTGCGTTTAAATTCACTTTTCAGTATGCAGCCGAATAAGGATAGAAGATACTAACTGCTAATTATTTACAAGCTAGGGAATAAGTTTCATTATTTCCACATAGCAACGAAATGCAAAGCCTGTGAAAAGTGTAAAAGTTATTTTAGTGCAACGTACGGTCAGGATTTGCAAGCATCTGCCCATGCCTCTCTGTGATACTAAGATCTCATCCTTTGACGAAGTTAGTGAGGAATTAAAGAGCTTCGTTGTCAAGGCTGGGATGAGCGTAAACCCACGGCAAGGGTGCTCTCCAAGTCTCTGAATGCTTTAAGAATGTCCCGCTCTGTGGCTGCTGGGCAATTACACAACAATATCTGTGCTCAGATGACAAGAAGAAGAGCTGTAAGTAAAGAAGCTCGGATCTTCATATGAACCGCCCCATAGCTCCCACTTCTGAAACGGTTGCCTCCGTGGGAACGGCTGTGTTATTATTGCACCAGCAATAGTGAAACCATTAGAACTGTATATGAGCGATTCGTGTGCCGCAGCTGGTGGAGTAGCGTACTAGCACCATCTCAGTCTACCCTCCGTTATGATTAATAAAGGATTTTTTCAATATATAGGATTTGCATTAACATAATTTTTAAATGTTCAGTATGTGGCGCACTATCTTTACCTTGACTCATAAAACGTCATAGGATCCCACACGTAAGTCAATGGTTTTCCAGAAACTCTAAATGACCTAATCGAGTATTACTGGTTTTGTGCAGTGTGCAAAATCCTTGAAATTATATGATGGACCGAAGTATCTCGAAATTCAATTATCTAAGTAAACTAGCTTAAAAATAATAATTTCTTCAGTAGTAACGAAAAGTCAACTCACCGTATATAAAAGATCCAGGGACGTATCTGAATTGAATCACAAAATGCAGACTTTTGCTTTCACGCGTTACGTTTTCATACAACTACTTGTAAGTTCCTGTTTCCTCTTACGCTCAATTGATATTAAACGGCATTTAGTGCAAGATAGTACTATTGAAATGTTAGTAGGTGACGTTTGTGTAAATTTAGGCCACATGCTGGATATTTAACAGTGAGGCATATCTGAAAGTATATGTTAGTGTTGAAAAACGTATTTACTGTCACTACTGTAGAGATTCCGATGAATAATGTCTCTCTAAGGAGCAGTAGTATCATGATATTCCAGATCGATAGTTTCAGTTATTTTGGAGTGTATTTTACTGGTGGACTGTGATTTCCGCATAGTGTATCTTCAGTTTGAAACTGATGCTCGTGCCACTAAAAGGTAATCTATGCGCTGATAGCCAAGTCGTTTGAAACAGTGTGTATCCTCATGGAACTGCGACCATTATTTTTTTAGTTAGATAGTTTCATGTTCCATAGATCATTTGTATGGCAGATCGTAATACTTGGAAGTAGTCATTTATTATTCACATTACACTTTCGTTTGTACATATGGCTACAATCTGACCATTTACAAGCTGAATCAGTAATTCTGCCCACTACATTACAAATCAAAAGTTATTCAACGGAACGGAAGGAGTTTCCAAAAGAAACTTTTCAACTTTGTTTTAAATTTAACACTGCTATCTGTAAGACTTTATATCACTGCTTAAATGATCAAAAAATTAGGTTTCAGCAATATGCACTTTCTGAACTAGACACAACCTTAATGTGGAGCAATGAATGTCAGTTTTTTCTTCTATAATCTTAATTACGTGCATCACTGTTAATTTTGAACAGAAATGGATTATTTACAACAACCTTCGTGAAGGAATAAATATACTTTGAGGCAGTAGACAGAATGCCTAACTCCTTAAATATCTGTCTACAAGATGAATGTGGATGAGCACGACATATTACTTCCACAGAACGTTTTTGGGCAATGAAAACATTTTTTCTTGAAGATGAGTTAGCCCGGGACATTATTCCACATGATATTATTGAATGAAAATATGCAAAGTATGTCAACTTACTGATTTTTTCTCTCCCGAAGATTTGAAATGATTCTAATTGTAAGTGCACACATGGCTGAACTAGGATATTTTGGGAATTTCAAAATGTATTTTCTCCAGTTTAAATTCTCATCAATATGGGCGCCTAAAAAAGATTGAAGTTTCCACCCTAGTTATTATTTTCTACGTGTTACACTTATCACTGGTGTAGTACCTTTAGATGTGCTGAAGTAATAATTTTATGTCTTTTTTAAACTGAGAATGAGACCATTCGCAGAAAACCACTCAATAATAGCTCTAAAACAGTTATTTATTATTTCTTCTGTTGCTGTATGTTTGGACTGATTACAGAACTGATTCTGCTTGTTATGTATTATACAAGAGGCCGTTTAAGTGTATCAGAAACAATAGTAGACATAAGACTCAACCTTATTGAACCCCCATAAGTGATTTCTCTCCGGTAAGAAGAGTCTCACCTGATTACATTGGTTGACTCACTAAATACAACTTTCTGCACTCTCTTGGTTAGACATGACACTAGCGAACCCGGAAATGCTTCGCGGATTGCTAAATATGTATGGGGATTGGATAAACATCCTAAACTCCCCTCCTCCCCTTCTTTCTGCCGTCTCCTCCTCTTCCCTCTCTCTGAGCTTGAGCCTTATTTTTTGTCTGCGTTTCCCCTTTTTTTCCCCTTTATATATATATATATATATATATATATATATATATATATATATATATATATATATATATATAGTCTATCTCCGTCCGAATATTCATTAAAATAACATGTAAAAATTTGAAGTTAATTGCTCAAGAACTTGTCGAGATTCGTAGTAAGGACATAGCACAAGAGTCGAATGGCTTGAAAGGGAAGCAGTGGTTGAGTGAGACAGTGTTGCAGCCTATCCCCGATGTTATTCAATCCGTATATTCAGCAAGCAGTAAAGGAAAGAAAAGAAAAATTTGGAATAGGAATTAAAATGCATGGAGAAGAAACAAAAACTTCGAGGTATGCCGACGACAGTTTTGTCAGAGACAGCGAAGGACCTAAAAAAGAAGGTGAACGTAATGCACAGTATCTTGAAAGAAGGATATAAGATGAACATCAACGAGGATAATGGAATGTATTCGAATTAAATCACGTGATGATGAATCTGTTGTCAGAGTTACTGATTTCTGGCATAATGTACAATTTTCAATCACTACAACAGCATTACAGATATTTTGCTTAAAGACATTTGTCCCGATAATTACGTTCCGTGACTGCATTGCGATACCGTTATCAGATACATTAGACTTCACACAGGATCAGATATATTCGAAGAAACAACTATACCGAATGTAGAAGGTAGGGTGGAGTTATAAGTGTCTGAGTAGGGGCGTATCGGAGTGTTGGGGTACTGAGCGTCTCCCAGATCGCTGGATTTGTGAAACAAAGATGAACCTTCTCTTATGAGTGAATGCAATGAAATGTCTACTGCGCGTTCTATTAATATAATAAGTTAGTCTCCTATGTATGTCAGAGCCTGAATAAATCGTAGAATCAATTCAGTCCTATTACCGGTTGATTTGACTCTCGGGTGTGAGAACTATTTCTTTCCAACTTGGTATTGATCATTATTGCAATATTCTTATCGGTATTCATATTATTATTCCAGACTTTGTACCAACTGAATATAGCCCTAGATGTTTGTAGACACTTGTAGTAATGAGAGCATTTAAAAAAATTCATAGCTCCCTGCAGAGGCGAGTGCAGTATTTTATCCAAATCCCAGAACAACACGTGGCACACTTCCTTCATCAGGTTCGCGTGTACAGGAAACTGTAACATGCAATGTGCTAAACTAGTATTATATGTATTGTTAAGCTAGGCAGTAAGTTCAATCTGAGAAGATAGGGATTTAATTGAAATTGAATCAAATACATCTGCACTGTTATTGTTGTTGTTATTGTCTTCAGTCCGAAAACTGGTATGGCGAAGTGCTCCGCGCTTGTCTACACTGTACAAGCCTCTTCACCTCTGCGTTAACTTCTGCAGCGTACATCCATGTGAACCTGCTTACTGTAATCATGCCTTGATCTTGCTGTACAATTTTCTGAATCTCCTCCCTCTCGTCCCCACCACTCACTTCTCTCCACTGCCAGTTGACAAGTCTCTGATGGCTGAGGCTGTCCTATCAACCGACCCTGTCTTTTAGTCAAGTTGTACCAAAAGTTTGTTTTTCCTCCTGTTCGACTCTGTACCTCCTGATTCGTTCGTTGATCTATCCATCTAATCTTCAACATTCTTCTGTAGCACTTTGGACGTCGTCATTTTGCTGCACAAATACTTTTAGTGCCACGTTTCGCAGACTAGCTCCCTCAGCATTCGCTGATTTAATTTGACTACATTCGATTTGCCTTGTTTTGCTTTTGTTCTGTTCTACCTATAACCTCTCATCAAGACAATATCCATTCCCTTCAACCGCTTTTCCAAGTTGTTTGCAATCTCAGAGAAAATTACAATGTCATCAGCTAACCTTTATGTTTTATTCTCCCCCCTGAGCTTTAATGCCCTCTCCAAATTTCTCCTTGTTTTTCTTTACAGCTTGCCTAAAGTACAGGTTGATTAGTGTCTGGGATAGATAGTCCTGTCTTCCTCCGTTCTCAACTGTGGCTTCCCTTTCATGTCCTTGGTTCAAATGGTTCAAATGGCTCGGAGCACTATGGGACTCAACTGCTGTGGTCATCAGTCCCCTATAACTTAGAACTACTTAAACCTAACTAACCTAAGGACATCACACACATCCACGCCCGAGGCAGGATTCGAACCTGCGACCGTAGCGGCCTCCCGGTTCCACACTGTAGCGCCTAGAACCGCTCGGCCACTCTTGTTACTACAGTCTAGTTTTCTGACAACATGCAGATTATAATGAAACTTTGTGAGTATGAATTTTTAATAATTATGAAGATATTTTTAAGATTTAAAACGGAGTACCTGGGGGCATGCAATACGTAATTTATGCACGAATAGTTCACCTCCTTAGTATTACAGTACTTACTTGTTGAAGCATGAATAGTGAACGCCCTTACTATTTATTTTGTCATAAATTCAATCACGGACCACAAATGTTAGTCAACCAGATAAATATTTGTAGTCCGCGACTGGGTTTATAATAAAATAAATATTTCCTGGAGCACTGGAATAACTTATTGTGACCCTGACACAACTTGTGAATCCTTATTGTTATCTTACTAACTCTTTCATATCTTTTAAAATTCAAATCACAAATTTTCAACGTTACCTGTATGGGGCTAAACATCTGTATGGAATAACGAGAAATTATTTTACACTTTTTTTCGATTTAAAAATGTGGTGCTACTAAAATTCATTTTTGTTTGAATACTCAATTTTTTACTTTTTGGTGTTATGTTTGTGAAAGTTTTGAATAGATTTCAAAGATTTTAATGAAATTACAACAGAGACATATGCTAAAAATCAAGTTTACTTCCGTTGCTCTTCACCTGATTCAGCCAATACATTGCATCATCCTAAGTATATCTCTTCAAAAAACCCGAAGGTAAAATTAAAGGGATTTGAGTTCTTGCGGCGAACTGTTCAGGACTGGAATAGGAAAAGGGCGAAATGGCAGACGTGCACGAAGTACCCTCTTCAAGTATTGTACTGTTACCTAGTTCTGAGCTATGTTTAACATTCGAAGTCTCTAGCTCATTGGGAAATCAGTTTAAAATCAATTGCAAAAACTTCTACCGAACAGAAAACAGATAAGGAAACAATATCCATCTCCTCTCACCCCCTCTTTCTGCTCACCAATGCCCGTCGTCTCGCATGCCGCCTGGAACACATTCCGCTACCGCTCATACAACACCTCAGTCCTGCACAGCAAATGGTTCAAATAGCTCTGAACACTATGGGACTTAACATCTGAGTCATCAGTCCCCTAGAATTGAGAACTACTTGAACCTAACTCACCTAAGGACATCACACACATCCATGCTCGAGGCAGGATACGAACCTGTGACCGTTGCAGCCCCGTGTTTCCGGACTGAGCGCCTAGAACCGCTCGCCACAGCGGCCGGCTCCTGCACTGCAGGTAGGGTATCAGGTGTTACTAAACCTTTTCACTTCCCCCCCCCCCCCCCATTAGGGGAGGTAGGTGGATCAGACCGACCAGAAAGCGAGTTAATTTTCCGTCGATCCACTTGAGACCTATTTTTAAAGTTTCAGGTCTAACTCATCAGGAAGTTAGTTTAGATGCAAAATTTGTACCACACGCAATCAGACAAATAAGCGTCATAATAAAAAATGTGATAAAATAATCCCAGGACGAAAAAATTACTATATATACTATACTGTGCTGTGTGACCCCATACTAAATCTTCAATAAAGAGTAATTTTTGGTGAAAATAAGAAAAATTGGAGTGGTGATAAGAAACGAGCCTCGGAGAATCTGTGCGACACGAGGTGCCGGGGAGGCGACCCGAATTCCTGCGTAGCTCGCGGGTGCGGAGACAACGCCTGTAGAAAGGGTGGCGCCCAATGAATGTTTCATGAACCGCGAGCCAGAACAGCACACCGCTGCGCGGTACAGTACCGGAGCGGCGCGCCCGTCACGGACACACAGGGCCCGCCCGATAAATAGCCCGGCCTGGCCCCGAGGGGGGGGCGCCGTCCTCCACACACAGTGCGTGCAGCGCGCACTTCGTGGGAGGGGGGAGGGCACATTTGTATTTACGTCACGCACAAAAAGGGCATTTGTCTCGCGTAGCGTTGCCGTCTTGTCTGGTTGTTCCGCTTCGATTCGTTTTACCCTTCCTGCAGACTAAGCGCGATCTGCGGAACACCTCGAATGATTTCAGAGACGCGTTACTGGGATCGTAACAATCCGCTATAATCCATACGAAAGTGACACAGATATGCTCGAGGAACTAAAGTGGGAATTCTTGGATGGAAGACGACTTATTTCTCGCGAAAGCCCGTTGTGTAAATTGTTTCTCGATGATGACGAAGATTTATGGTGGAAGGCGCAAATCAGCAAAGTTTTCAGCGAACTTGTTGCTCGTGTTGGGATCGAGGGAATAAGGGAGATAATGTAACGAAGACGAATGTACAGACTGTCGTTTTTCCCCCTGTCAGTGTGCAAATGAAATAGCAAATAGAACCGATAACACTGGTTACGATGTATACGACGCAAGGCACTGATCAGCGTCTTGCGGATTACTTATTTAGATGCAGAAGTGGCTGAGGTCGCGATAGACTACGAGCAGTGACTTGATGACGACGACCACCTTCATGCACTTGCAAAGCTTAATACCGATCAACATGGTGAGCTGGCGAAACAACTGTAGTTCTTTTATGTAGCACGTAATTGTCAAATAATTCTGCTTTGTTGCCTTTCAGTATGCTTGATTCACAATGAGATTTCTACTTTTGTTAGACTTGTGTTAACCAGTTTGCTGTACAAACCAAAGTTATAATATTCAATTTTTCTACTAATCGATGACTAGTTTCGGCTTACCTTAATCCATTTTCAGATCATCAAATGGCTCTGAGCACTATGGGACTTAACTGCAGAGGTCATCAGTCCCCTATAACTTGTTGTTGTTGTTGTCTTCAGTCCTGAGACTGGTTTGATGCAGCTCTCCATGCTACTCTATCCTGTGCAAGCTGCTTCATCTCCCAGTACCTACTGCAACCTACATCCTTCTGAATCTGCTTAGTGTACTCATCTCTCGGTCTCCCTCTACGATTTTTACCCTCCACGCTGCCCTCCAACGCTAAATTTGTGATCCCTTGATGCCTCAAAACATGTCCTACCAACCGATCCCTTCTTCTAGTCAAGTTGTGCCACAACCTTCTCTTCTCCCCAATCCTATTCAACACCTCCTCATTAGTTACGTGATCTATCCACCTTATCTTCAGTATTCTTCTGTAGCACCACATTTCGAAAGCTTCTATTCTCTTCTTGTCCAAACTAGTTATCGTCCATGTTTCACTTCCATACATGGCTACACTCCAAACAAATACTTTCAGAAACGACTTCCTGATACATAAATCTATATTCGATGTTAACAAATTTCTCTTCTTCAGAAACGCTTTCCTTGCCATTGCCAGTCTAAATTTTATATCTCCTCTACTTCGGCCATCATCAGTTATTTTACTTCCTAAATAGCAAAACTCCTTTACTACTTTAAGTGTCTCATTTCCTAATCTAATTCCCTCAGCATCACCCGATTTAATTTGACTACATTCCATTATCCTCGTTTTGCTTTTGTTAATGTTCATCTTATATCCTCCTTTCAAGACACTGTCCATTCCGTTCAACTGCTCTTCCAAGTCCTTTGCCGTCTCTGACAGAATTACAATGTCATCGGCGAACCTCAAAGTTTTTACTTCGTCTCCATGAATTTTAATACCTACTCCAAATTTTTCTTTTGTTTCCTTTACTGCTTGCTCAATATACAGATTGAATAACATCGGGGAGAGGCTACAACCCTGTCTCACTCCTTTCCCAACCACTGCTTCCCTTTCATGCCCCTCGACTCTTATTACTGCCATCTGGTTTCTGTACAAATTATAAATAGCCTTTCGCTCCCTGTATTTTACCCCTGCCACCTTTAGAATTTGAAAAAGAGTATTCCAGTCAACATTGTCAAAAGCTTTCTCTTATAACTTAGAACTACTTAAACCTAACTAACCTAAGGACATCACACACATCCATGCCCGAGGCAGGATTCGAACCTGCGACCGTAGGGATCGCGCGGTTCCAGACTGTAGCGCCTAGAACCGCTATGCCACACCGGCCGACTTTCAGATCATCCTGTGAGAAGTTAAATTTACAGTTTATGCAATAAATTGTTACAAAAACTCAGTCCATATTGGAGTATACAGAGCATACGCACCAAACAGTCACTGTGATAAATGGCGTGCAAATCATATTAAGACTATAAAAACAAGTATACCAAAGTCATGTTTTTTTATGAACATCGCAGGACAAACATACAACTGATAGTCTTCTTACAACGCTGGCACAAAGAAACCTCAGGTAGGGGGCAACCTATCGGGATGCACGTATTTCTTTACCACACTTTCCGTTCATCTTTAAGGAACTTTTAATGACCAGCTGTTTATCGAACATTTTTAAAAGCTCAACTGTGGTAGTTGATTTGTATTTTCATTGTATTAATTGTTTTATCCTTGATGAATGGGAATTGTAATAAAGACACTCTGTGCATCCTGATAGGTTGGCACCTACCTAAGGTTTCTACGTGGTAGCGTAGAAAGTAGATTATCAGTTCTGTGACTGTTCAACCGATGTTCATAAAAAAACTTGACATTGATATACGTATGAGTACAGTCTTAATGTGGTTTGCTTGCTATTACGGAGTATACTATTCTAGCCCCTCCATGAACCATGGACCTTGCCCTTGGTGGGGAGGCTTGCGTGCCTCAGCGATACAGATGGCCGTACCATAGGTGCAACCACAACGGAGGGGTATCTGTTGAGAGGCCAGACAAACGCGTGGTTCCTGAAGAGGGGCAGCAGCCTTTTCAGTAGTTGCAGGTGCAACAGTCTGGATGATTGACTGATCTGGCCTTGTAACAATAACCAAAACGGCCTTGCTGTGCTGGTA
Source organism: Schistocerca gregaria (assembly GCF_023897955.1). NCBI lineage: Eukaryota > Metazoa > Arthropoda > Insecta > Orthoptera > Acrididae > Schistocerca > Schistocerca gregaria. The sequence goes on from NC_064920.1 coordinate 665,937,172, forward strand.
CTGCGAACGGCTGAAAGCAAGGGGAAACTACAGCCGTAATCTTTCCCAAGGGCATGCAGCTTTACTGTATGATTAAATGATGATGTCCTATTGGGTAAAATATTCCGGAGGTAAAATAGTCCCCCATTCGGATCTCCGGGCGAGGACTACCTAAGAGGACGTCGTTATCAGGAGAAAGAAAACTGGCGTTCTACGGATCGGAGCGTGGAATGTCAGATCCCTTAATCGGGCAGGTAGGTTAGAAAATTTAAAAAGGGAAATAGATAGGTTAAAGTTAGATATAGTGGGAATTAGTGAAGTTGGTGGCAGGAGGAACAAGACTTTTGGTCAGGTGAATACAGGGTTATAAATACAAAATCAAATAGGGGTAATGCAGGAGTAGGTTTAATAATGAATAAAAAAATAGGAGTGCGGGTAAGCTACTACAAACAGCATAGTGAACGAATTATTGTGGCCAAGATAGACACAAAGCCCACGCATACTACAGTAGTACAAGTTTATATACCAACTAGCTCTGCAGATGATGAAGAAATTGAGGAAATCTATGATGAGATAAAAGAAATTATTCAGGTAGTGAAGGGAGACGAAAATTTAATAGTCATGGGTGACTGGAATTCGTCAGTAGGAAAAGGGAGAGAAGGCAACGTAATAGGTGAATATGGATTGGGGGGAAGAAATGAAAGAAGAAGCCGTCTGGTAGAATTTTTGCACAGAGCATAACTTAGTCATAGCTAATACTTGGGTCAAGAATCATAAAAGAAGGTTGTATACATGGAAGAATCCTGGAGATACTAAAAGGTATCAGATAGATTATACACTCCTGGAAATTGAAATAAGAACACCGTGAATTCATTGTCCCAGGAAGGGGAAACTTTATTGACACATTCCTGGGGTCAGATACATCACATGATCACACTGACAGAACCACAGGCACATAGGCACAGGCAACAGAGCGTGCACAATGTCGGCACTAGTACAGTGTATATCCACATTTCGCAGCAATGCAGGCTGCTATTCTCCCATGGAGACGATCATAGAGATGCTGGATGTAGTCCAGTGGAACGGCTTGCCATGCCATTTCCACCTGGCGCCTCAGTTGGACCAGCGTTCGTGCTGGACGTGCAGACCGCGTGAGACGACGCTTCCTCCAGTCCCAAACATGCTCAATGGGGGACAGATCCGGAGATCTTGCTCGCCAGGGTAGTTGACTTACACCTTCTAGAGCACGTTGGGTGGCACGGGATACATGCGGACGTGCATTGTCCTGTTAGAACAGCAAGTTCCCTTGCCGGTCTAGGAATGGTAGAACGATGGGTTCGATGACGGTTTGGATGTACCGTGCACTATTCAGTGTCCCCTCGACGATCACCAGAGGTGTACGACCAGTGTAGGAGATCGCTCCCCACACCATGATGCCGGGTGTTGGCCCTGTGTGCCTCGGTCGTATGCAGTCCTGATTGTGGCGCTCACCTGCACGGCGCCAAACACGCATTCTACCATCATTGACACCATGCAGAAGCGACTCTCATCGCTGAAGACGACACGTCTCCATTCGTCCCTCCACCACTGGAGGCGGGCTGCACGATGTTGGGGCGTGAGCGGAAGACGGCCTAACGGTGTGCGGGACCGTAGCCCAGCTTCATGGAGACGGTTGCGAATGGTCCTCGCCGATACCCCAGGAGCAACAGTGTCCCTAATTTGCTGGGAAGTGGCGGTGCGGTCCCCTACGGCACTGCGTAGGATCCTACGTTCTTGTCGTGCATCCGTGCGTCGCTGCGGTCCGGTCCCAGGTCGACGGGCACGTGCACCTTCCGCCGACCACTGGCGACAACATCGATGTACTGTGGAGACCTCACGCCCCACGTGTTGAGCAATTCGGCGGTACGTCCACCCGGCCTCCCGCATGCCCACTATACGCCCTCGCTCAAAGTCCGTCAACTGCACATACGGTTCACGTCCATGCTGTCGCGGCATGCTATCAGTGTTAAAGACTGCGATGGAGCTCCGTATGCCAGGGCAAACTGGCTGACACTGACGGCGGCGGTGAACAAATGCTGCGCAGCTAGCGCCATTCGACGGCCAACACCGCGGTTCCTGGTGTGTCCGCTTTGCCGTGCGTGTGATCATTGGTTGTACAGCCCTCTCGCAGTGTCCGGAGCAAGTATGGTGGGTCTGACACACCGGTGTCAATGTGTTCCTTTTTCCATTTCCAGGAGTGCATAATGGTAAGACAGAGATTTAGGAATCAGGATTTAAATAGTAAGACATTTCCAGGGGCAGATGTGGACTCTGACCACAATCTATTGGTTATGAACTGTACATTAAAACTGAAGAAACTACAAAAAGGTGCTAATTTAAGGAGATGGGACCTGGATAAACTGAAAGAACCAGAGGTTGTAAAGAGTTTCAGGGAGGGCATAAGGGAACAATTGACAGTAATGGAGGAAAGAAATACAGTAGAAGAAGAATGGGTAGCTCTGAGGGATGAAGTAGTGAAGGCAGCAGAAGATAAAGTAGGTAAAAAGACGAGAGCTAATATAAATCCGTGGGTAGCAGAAGAAATATTGAATTTAATTGATGAAAGGAGAAAATATAAAAATGCAGTAAATGAAGCAGGCAAAAAGGAATACAAACGTCTCAAAAATGAGATCGACAGGAAGTGCAAAATGGCTAAGCAGGGATGGCTAGAGGACAAATGTAAGGATGTACAGGCTTATCTCACTAGGGGTAAGATAGATACTGCCTACAGGAAAATTAAAGAGACCTTTGGAGAAAAGAGAGCCACTTGTATGAATATCAAGAGCTCAGATGGAAACCCAGTTCTAAGCAAAGAAGGGAAGGCGGAAAGGTGGAAGGAGTATATAGAAGGTTTATACAAGGGCGATGTACTGGAAATGGAAGAGGATGCAGATGAAGATGAAATGGGAGATACAATGCTGCGGGAAGAGTTTGACAGAGCACTGAAAGACCTGAGTCGAAACAAGGCCCCGGGAGTAGACAACATTCCATTAGAACTACTGACGGCCTTGGGAGAGCCAGTCATGACAAAACTCTACCATCTGGTGAGCAAGATGTATGAGACAGACGAAATACCCTCAGACTTCAAGAAGAATATAATAATTCCAATCCCAAAGAAAGCAGGTGTTGACAGATGTGAAAATTACCGAACTATCAGTTTAATAAGTCACAGCTGCAAAATACTAACGCGAATTCTTTACAGACGAATGGAAAAACTGGTAGACGCCGATCTCGGGGAAGATCAGTTTGGATTCCGTAGAAATGTTGGAACACATGCGGCAATACTGACCCTACGAGTTATCTTAGAAGCTAGATTAAGGAAGGGCAAACCTACGTTTCTAGCATTTGTAGACTTAGAGAAAGCTTTTGACAATGATGACTGGAATACTCTCTTTCAAATTCTAAAGTGGCAGGGGTAAAATACAGGGAGCGTAAGGCTATTTACAATTTGTACAGAAACCAGATGGCAGTTATAAGAGTCGAGGGACATGAAAGGGAAGCAGTGGTTGGGAAGGGAGTGAGACAGGGTTGTAGCCTCTCCCCGATGTTATTCAATCTGTATATTGAGCAAGCAGTAAAGGAAACAAAAGAAAAATTTGGAGTAGGTATTAAAATTAATGGAGAAGAAATAAAAACTTTGAGGTTCGCCGATGACATTGTAATTCTGTCAGAGCCAGCAAAGGACTTGGAAGAGCAGTTGAAAGGAATGGACAGTGTCTTAAAAGGAGGATATAAGATGAACATCAACAAAAGCAAAACGAGGATAATGGAATGTAGTCAAATTAAATCGGGTGATGCTGAGGGAATTAGATTAGGAAATGAGACACTTAAAGTAGTGAAGGAGTTTTGCTATTTAGGGAGTAAAATAACTGATGATGGTCGAAGTAGAGAGGATATAAAATGTAGACTGGCAATGGCAAGGAAAGCGTTTCTGAAGAAGAGAAATTTGTTAACATCGAGTATAGATTTAATGGTCAGGAAGTCGTTTCTGAAAGTATTTGTATGGAGTGTAGCCATGTATGGAAGTGAAACATGGACAATAACTAGTTTGGACAAGAAGAGAATAGAAGCTTTCGAAATGTGGTGCTACAGAAGAATGCTGAAGATTAGATGGGTAGATCATATAACTAATGAGGAGGTATTGAATAGAATTGGGGAGAAGAGGAGTTTGTGGCACAACTTGACAAAAAGAAGGGACCGGTTGGTAGGACATGTTTTGAGGCATCAAGGGATCACAAATTTAGCATTGGAGGGCAGCGTGGAGGGTAAAAGTCGTAGAGGGAGACCAAGAGATGAATACACTATGCAGATTCAGAAGGATGTAGGTTGCAGTAAGTACTGGGAGATGAAGAAGCTTGCACAGGATAGAGTAGCATGGAGAGCTGCATCAAACCAGTCTGAGGACTGAAGACCACAACAACAACAACTATTCTAGAATGAGATTTTCCCTCTGCAGCGGAGTGTGCGCTGATATGAAACTTTCCTGGCAGATTAAAACTGTGTGCCGGGCCGAGGCACGAACTTGGGATCTGTTTGTGTGGTACAGATATCCTCTGTATCCTGTAATATGTACTCAGTGTCTGTAACAATTACTTTCTGTCTAGCAGGATGATTTGAAACTGGGTTCATGTAATCCGAAACTAGGCATCAACTATACAAAAAAAAACTGAATCTTGCAACTTTGACTGTTTTTGACATCAAATATTCTGACTTGGCTTTTTATAGTGGAATGCTACCGGAAAGGTGGGACAGATATTAACAAACTGATGTTTAAAACAAGCATCTGACCATCCACATTTGTGTTTTCTCTCCTTTGTAGGAGAATACCACAGTTTTTGTTCGACAAACCTAGGCCCGACTCTTCGCACTGCTCTTATCACTATCGGGACACTATCTCAACAGTTGGCTTCTCTACAGATGCATATTAAACCATTTTTTTTAAAAAAAATAGCGTCTCCCCCGAATTAAAGGTAAGTGTACAGCATCCTCATTCTTCACAACTGAAGAACTGTAGCAGGAAGTCGTTGTACGACGTCATCCTGGGTGTTTGAAAGTACCCCAATGGATGGGGTACTGACAAGTGGACTCTTACTCCCAAGTTCTTTGCAAACTGACTCTGTTGTTTAGGCACTGAAGTAATTTCGCACACCTTCTCAACCCGTGGACTTTCGTTTCGTTTCCTCGTGCCCTTCAGAGTGTTTCACGTTTTTCTCTCAGACAGTGTATTTCTCAAATACACGGAGACAGGTCACATGCAACGATAGCCGCCGTACAGTCGCTGAAGCAATTTTTCATCTACCAGTAAGGATACAACTAACAGCGAGACGTCTTGAGACACCCGAATAAGTGTGAACAAAATGAGACTGTTGTACACTGTAGCTTGCGAGGATGAGGTGGTATTCAGTATGAAACGTGTAAGTAGGCTGTTTAGGTTTTTTTATTGGTAACGCCGCCGCCACGTAGTGCTCTGTATGAAAATCACTGGCTGTGCCGTGTGCAATCTGTGGCTAGTTTGCATTGTTGTCTGCCATTGTAGCGTTGGGCAGCGGCAGCGGGATGCTAACAGTGCGTAGCGTTGCGCAGTTGGAGGTGAGCCGCCAGCAGTGGTAGACGTGGGGAGAGAGATGGCGGAGTGTTGAAATTTGAAAGACTGGATGTCATGAACTGCTATATATATTATGACAATTAAGGTAAATATATTGTTTTTCTCTATTAAAATCTTTCAATTGCTAACTATCCCTATCAGTAGTTAGTGACTTCTGTAGTTTGAAACTTTTAGTTAGCTGTATTGCAGTAGTTCGAGTAACGAAGATTTTTGGTGAGGTAAGTGATTTGTGAAAGGTATAGGTTAATGTTAGTCAGGGGCATTCTTTTGTAGGGATTATTGAAAGTCAGATTGCGTTGCGCTAAAAATATTGTGTGTTAGTTTAAGCACAGTCTTGTATAATTTTTGTAAGGGGACGTTTCATATGTCGACCCTTAGCCGAGGATACCTCACTGGAATCTTCAGATTTTTTCTTGTAGTTTGTGTAGTTAGTGTAGCCTCTGTTTATTGCTAGCGTGTAATTGTAGAGAGAATTTCCTCTGTAGTTGTAGTTTTTCATTGTTGTACAGTAAAACAGTTGTGACATGCATGTAGATTTGCACCAAGTATTTCGCAGCTACACTTGCAATTAACTAGATATTATTGTCAGTGCTATGTTAATGTGTTCTCTTATTTTTTGCTCTTCAAATTGTGCTTTTATGTGTTATTGTGTGAAATATTGTGACAATAATGGCGTGTGAAAAACGTAACACTAGGCTCCAAAGTAAACTGAGAAATAGTAGTGACGACGAGCGTGGCTTACCAGCACCACTGTGTAGTGAATTAACAGACATTCAAAGTAGTAATTTGGTAACTATGCATAGGGAAATGGAGCGGGCGTCAAATAATGGTGTAAACAGTGAAACAGGTAGTGAACAGGGAAGCATTATCGATCGATCGGTCGGCAACAGCTCGCCTCAGGAATCCGAAATGACAGAACACAATACTGCAAATTCTGTAGACTTAGGTTATAGGTCCTCACCGTTTTCTCAAACGAGTCAAGACACATTTTCTGCCTGTCAAACTGCGAATATTGCCGGTTCAAGTGCATTGCCGAATAGCACTGAGGAACATGTTTCAGACACCAGTGCATTGTTATTACAATTAATGCAACAAATGGGACAAAAGCTTCAAAAGTTAGATACAATGGAACAAAATCTTCAAAAGTTAGACAAAATGGAACAAAATCTTCGGAAGATAGACACCACACTTGAACAAACACGTGAAGATTTAACTACTGAGTTACATAACATTGAATCGAAATGTCAAAAAATCTGTAATGACGGAAAAACACAAATTTGTGGGCATTTTAACCTATTTTTTCGCGGCATGAAAACGCATTACAGAATCACAAGCAGCCATAAAAGAATTGCAAACGATTGTTCGTGAAAATCACGACACCTTGCAAGCTAAAATGGACTCAGTTGCATCCACCGATTCGGTTACGCAACTTGCAAGAACTCAGGAAAACTTAAAGGACAGAGTAGATTCGATTTCAACACAAATGGACACTCTGAAACTTTGTTCAGAAAAACACACTGAGGAAATATGTTCACTATCGGAGAAAGTAGCCGAACTTTCGGATCAGTTCACTAATTTATCTGCAAAGGTAGATGATGTGAATGACACAAGACCTGTAGCCATCACTGACGCAGAAGAGTATGAACAAATTAAGAAATTCAAACAAAATCAGAATCAAATTAATACGCAATACAAAAGAGAAATCCGGGAAGTACAAGATCAGTTGACGCAGGTAATACAAAAATTACATATTTCAGAGGACACTCGCGCTCCAACACGGGAAGAGGGACTTACAAATACGGAAAAGCCGCAAAAAAATAATACAGGGCATTTCGAAAATCATGAAAGAAATTGGCAAGGTGCACCGAATTTTGAGATGGAACCGCCGACACGACGTAACAATGACCGATATACTACCCGCCGACACGATGATTTTCACTATAAGCTGTTCAATACTGCACGTAAATTCACAACATTTAAGAATTCTGGCAACGACATTCATCCACAAGCGTGGCTCCATCAATTCTCTCGTTGTTTTCCTCCCAACTGGTCATTAGAGCACAGATTAGAATTTATGTGTGGCTACTTGGAGAATGAACCAGCTGTAAGAATGCGATCGGTCATTCACGACTGTTATAGTGAAGGAGAATTTTATCATGCCTTCCTCTCAACATATTGGTCTCAAGCTACACAAGACCGAGTAAAACATGGAATCATAATGATGAAACATTTCGAACAATCTGAATTTTCCAGTCTTGTGAAATATTTTGAAGACATGTTGCACAAGAATCAGTACCTGTCAAACCCATACAGCCCCTCAGAACTCATCCGCATTTGCTAAATCAAATTACTGGAACATTTACGGCATATTATTTTGGCAGGACGTTGCAAAGACGACATTGAAGCTTTTCAGGGGCTCTTACAAGAATTAGAAATTGACACTGACAATCGCGGAACGCGAAAACAGGAACACAACAATTACAGTTCACATCCGTCACAATTCCGCAATGACAGAAATAACACCTGGACACGACAAGGCTATTCTTACAACGCAAATCGTGAACAAAACAGACACCACCCATATGACAGCCACTGGCAGAGTAATAGTTACAGAAAAAGATCGTATTTCCGTAGTAATGAATATCACACAGCCAATCATAGAAATAGACAATATGGCAACCGGAACTATTATTATCACGGGAGACAAAATAACTTTAGACGCAAAGATCCAGCGCGCAGTTACGATTCAGGGAGAAATTCTCCACCACGTGACCGACAAGAAAGAAACTATGGAATCTACCGACATGACGACACACGATATGATCGTAACGACAGACCTGAATTGCAGCAGAACTGGCGGGATTCAAACAGAGCTGGGCCCTCTCGGCAAGGTGAATTTTACAGAAGTTAGGTCTCCTAATCGCAGTAACGACGCACGCCAACAAAGAGGTAGCAGACAATGACTCGCGCCGCAGGCAACCACGTGCGCCGGCTGGCTCAGAGAAAAATAACATAGGCGCTAACCTTGAGAAAAACTCCAGTATTCTTTACCGAAATTTACTGCATGATAATTGCGCTCAAGTTGAAACTCTGAGTACTAGGAAGAGTAAAGGTTTACACCACATTTCACATGTAAAACCGTTTATTGAAAGATAATCTGCTTTTTAACTTTGTCTTTGCCATAAAACATTTCACTTCATGTTACCAGTATGCTTTGTCAGAATTATAAACTGTTAATATGCAACAATGTTTGAAGTTTACTGTCCAGTCTAGAACCTACGGAACATATTTAGACAGTATTTACGAGTGCATTGTTATAGTGAACAGACGTCACAGTGTTATTGTGTGTGTACATTCTTGCTTGTTAGTTGCACGATTACGTAACGACTATAAGGCTGACATACTTAGAACATTGACCAGTACTGCTTCTGGATTTAAAGTACTTTCTGTGAGATACCAGATGACTCAGTGGTTAGTTTATGTGACAGCTACACGATTTTATCACGACGCTACTAATGAGTGACAATTTACAATATTGCTTTTGCACTGTATCTGTTTTATATCTGCACAGTTTTTCTGTATTATTCTGGAAAGTAAAACATGTTTTAGTAGTAACTTTGTGGTATAGCTACAATGATACAGTCTTTTCTGCAGCACAACAATACGTTACAGTACAGTACTTACTTCATCACGGCAATAAGCGTAGTAACTACGATATCTATACGCAAAGCATTTCACTTTTGTTTATCATGAGGTAAGTACATTGACTTCTGTAGAACTTAGCTTTCGGAGGACGATAACTACGACACTTCCACAGAGATTATCTTACAACACGACGCACTGTTTAGCGCTACAGTACGCGTATTTGAGTGACTAATTTTGTACTTAAAAGATTTATTTTTAAAGATATTTGAAATACAATGATACAAAGGTTTTCCTTGATACATTTCATTCCATTGCTGTAATCTGTAACATCTGAGGATATAATTACATAAATCCTCAGGGGGTACACGCCTACTTTGTGTACCAAGTGTCTGGCAAACACAAGGAGCCCTAGCTAATATGGTATTTGCTTATACAATTTTACACATCGGTACCATATTTCTCTAACACATAAATTACAAAGCCATCTGATCATTTAACTGAGAGACAAACATTTTTTTTTATTACGTCAGTGACACATGTTTACGCAATTCCACAGTTGGATAATTTCACACTTATAAAATTCTATTTTGTCTTTACTTTGTGAAATGTTCATATTTTTTCGGAACCATTGTGATACTATGAGAGATTTGAATGATGTATTTGGTATGGGATCATGATTTTTAAAGTACATTTGAGGCAGATGACACCTTTGACATGAGCAGAGATTTTTTTTTTAGGTTTTGAAATTATTGGAGGAAACTACGACGATTTTGAGAGTTGACTGAGGTGTTATGATGTTATTACGATGACTATGTGTATTATGCTGCTGAGGTATGTTTATGATCAATAAGCTGATGCTATATGAGGAATTTGATTATACTACTTATTTGTTATGATGAAATGTTGAAGAAGTGTCGACGAATATGTATATGTGTAATAAGGTAAGGAATAATGAGTAGTGGTTAGGAACTCTGGTTTGTGAAAAAGGTGGTTGGAAACCAAGAATCGTACTTAAGGAGATGAAATGTATGTAAATGCGTGAATGTATTACAATGGCGACGGAACTTTTTTTGGACGCTGTTATATTTATGGGATTTTGTTTCTACACATTTGCAACGCTAATTCTCGACCTGTGAAATTTTTATGTGAGAGTGTCACTGTAGCGGAAACTGCTGTCGTAAATATTTCGGTAAGAAACATAAGTGACCGTGACGTAATGCGTTGTGAGGGGCCAGGTGTGCCAGCCGCCTTGAGAGAAAGTCATTAGTGTGTGCCTTTCAGAGGCACAGGTGGAGAAAAAAGGAGGCCATTAACCTCGCTATTGACATTCCTTTGTAGAAAGCATAGTAAATACGACACCCTCAAACTTGAGAACATGATTACACTGTAGAGTTCTTAATTCATGATATTTACTGAAATGAAATGATGAGCAATGTTTCATGTCTATTGTTTTGCTAGTTGGAAGATTGTTTACTGCATTATGAAATGCCTTATGGCTAGCGAATGACGTTTCACGCCTTGCTTTGCCTATTTTGTTTAATATGTAGTTTCTAGCTGCATTGCAGCATTGGTTAAAATAAAATTTAATAGATGTACTAATATAGTTATTTTATGCCTACAGACCCAGTAAAAAAATTATGATCTACTTCCAAGAAAACGAGGGAACATAAATAGGCATTTCCCTTCACAGGAACTGCATAAATAATTTTTCTTATGATTTGGTAACTTATCTGCTAGCGTATGTTCTCGTGATGCATCACTCTAGTGTTAAGATGTGACATAGGTATTAAACATTTTTACTGTAATATTTTTTCTGCTTCAGCTTTGTCATGTTTATATATAAATTATTGCATTTTCTGCTGCATGCTTTCACAATTTCCATTTTTGTCATTGTTGTTTGCGTTAATTGTTTTGTGCTGCCGCATTGCGTCGTCCCTTAGTTTAGCATCTGAGCTTAGTAGGTTTAAGTTAGCTTAAGACGGGGTAGCCTATATAAAAGAATGAGTTGCGATGAATTGGAAGAAATGAATTGAGAGGTTATACGAAAAATGTACAGAAAGCAGGTATAGGTAGGATTCTCTTGGAAATAAATGATGAGGTAAGATACTGGAAAATAAATGATGAGGTAAGAAATATGTGAACATATAAATACAGAAACCATGCTTGGATAGGATTTTTTTGGTGGAAACAAATTATGAAATAAGACGAAATATCTATGGAATGAAGTTTTGGGTTGGACTGCAGTACCAAATGTTACACTGTAAACAAACCCTGCCCTTTCCTCTTGTGTATCCCACTATGTGTTTGTGTACCCTTGTGTGTTTGTTTTCTTCCTGTCTCTGTGTACTGTTTCATAGAATTTTTTCTCTTCTAATACTAAGCTACATTCACTATGATGAGGAATACTGCTATCCTCAAATATAATTTGCATTTATAACATGTTATTCACTTCGTAAAGATGTTTAGAGATTATTTATTCTGTTCTGTTTTAATGCTCATGTGTGAAGTTGATGTTTCAGTAATTATTCTGATCGTTTACGTATTTACTTATGTCATAATTCCTGTAACACTGATGTATATGTTTATTTCTATTCTTTTGTAAAGCCCGTTTAACTACAAATGTTATCTGTATTGTTATGTTCTTTAATGACGTATTTTGTGCCTTTGTAATTGTATTTTTAAGTTTTAAATTTATAATTGTATAGACACCAGTTCTTCAAATTAAGTATCATTTCACTGCACACGTTTCTGTTGGTCATAGTATATGGACAATATGTGAGATGTAGGGACTGTTAGTGTTTGCACGTGTGTTGATAATTCAGCAAGGGATTGGTTAACAGCACTGCTGGTTCTAAGGACAATTAGAAAAAAAAATTTGTGAGTGCACAAGTGGTGGTTCAAGGACTTGCGATATTGTCTGTAAGACTCTTCAATGGTGATTGTGCAACTGCACAGTCGCAGCGGATGGCTGCTAGCCATCTTTACAAGAACTACAGTGGGTCTGAACCTTCGATGGCCCACCAATACCATTATTTCTACAAGGATTGCAGTGAGTCTGCACCTCTGGTGGCCCACCAATACCATACACTCTACTAGGACTGCAGTGGGTTTGCACTGTGATGACCAACCTACAAATATTCTTCAAAACTTCGAGTGACTCTGCTGTGGGTTTGCTCTGTTGTGGCTCATTACCTGTCAGCATGTCAAGAGTCAGCACTGTCTTTCCGTTGGAAGGACAACACTACTTCTTCAAGACTGCATGGAAATCCACTACTTCCATGTGCATTTTCTTTTACTACTCAGACTTTAAGAAAAACACTGCAATTTTACTGTGATGAATGATCAGGACAGTCTTTATGGACTGTGAGAAAATTTTAGCTTTTGACCAACATTGTATCAATAAGTGTGTGCATTTGATTTCTTTGTTATTGTAATTATAATTATGAAAATTTTTATCAAATCATTATTGGCCGCTGCCCAAAACAATTTGTAAAATTTTTTGTGGGGAGCATGGGGGCTATGTAAGTAGGCTGTTTAGGTTTTTTTATTGGTAACGCCGCCGCCACGTAGTGCTCTGTATGAAAATCACTGGCTGTGCCGTGTGCAGTCTGTGGCTAGTTTGCATTGTTGTCTGCCATTGTAGCATTGGGCAGCGGCAGCGGGACGCTAACAGTGCGTAGCGTTGCGCAGTTGGAGGTGAGCCGCCAGCAGTGGTGGACGTGGGGAGAGAGATGGCGGAGTGTTGAAATTTGAAAGACTGGATGTCATGAACTGCTATATATATTATGACTATTAAGGTAAATACATTGTTTGTTCTCTATTAAAATCTTTCATTTGCTAACTATCCCTATCAGTAGTTTGTGACTTCCGTAGTTTGAATCTTTTAGTTAGCTGGCAGTAGTGGCGTTCGCTGTATTGCAGTAGTTCGAGTAACGAAGATTTTTGGTGAGGTAAGTGATTTGTGAAAGGTATAGGTTAATGTTAGTCAGGGCCATTCTTTTGTAGGTATTGTTGAAAGTCAGATTGCGTTGCGCTAAAAATATTGTGTGTCAGTTTAAGCACAGTTGTGTATAAATTTTTCAAAGGGGACGTTTCATAAACACTGTTGCTCTCTCGTCCACGTCAGCGGCAAGTGGTTCACGACACGTCCGCAGTGCTCGTCTGCCAGGTGGGTGACGTAAACAGTTGCAACGAGCCTTTTCTGGCTGTCATATGCGCACTGCAAAAAATGTAACTACGACAAAGTAAAACCGTTCAGCAAGCATTCTGGACGTTTTTCCTCGTGTCTACGGCTCTTAAACGTTACTGTAGCCGTGAGAATATTTTTGATACAAAAATATGGAGGCGAAAATACACATTAAGAAGATCACACGTTTTCGGATTCAGGTGCCTTATGAAAGAAGACAGTAAACGGTTTAATAATTTCTGTGTTAATTTGATTCATTGCTTTTCCGAAAGTGTTCCTTATTCGTGGTATCACGATGAACACACTGAGGTGCTAAAAGTCATAATATACCTCAGAATATCGTGTCGGTCCTCCCTTTTTCCCGGCGTAGTGTAGCAACACGATATACGATGGGCTCCACAAATCGCTGGACCTCCCCTGCAGAACCATGCTGCCTCTATAATCGTCCGTAATAGCTAAAGTGTTGCCGGTCCAGGATTTTCAGCACGAAACTACCTCTCGTTAGTATTCGATGGCTTTCATGTCGGACAACCTGGACGGTCAAATCATTCGCTCGAACTGACCAGAATGGTCGTCAAAACATCGCGAACAATGGTGGCCCGGTGACAGGAAGTCAATGAAGGGCTGCAGATGGTCTCCAAGTAGCCGAACATAGACCTTTCCAGTCACTAATCGGTACAGTTGGACCAAAGGAGCCACAGCGTTCCACGTAAACACAGCCCATACCATTACGGTGCCATCACCAGCTTGCGCAGTGCTTTGTTAACAATTTGAGTCCATGGCTTCGAGGGGTCTGCGCCGCACTCGAACCCTACCATCAGCTCTCACCAACTGAAATCGGGACTCATCTGACCGGGACATCGTTTATCAGTCGTCTAGGATCTAGCTGATATGGTCACAATCCTACCAGAGTCGCTGCAGACGATGTCGTGCTGTTAGCAAAGGAACTCGCATCGGTCGACTGTTGCCACATCCCATTACAGCCATATTTCACCGTACTATCCTACCGGATACGTTCGTCGTAGGTCCCACGTTGATTTCTGCGGTTACTTCACACGGTGTTTCTCGTCTGTTAGCACTGATAACTCTACGTAAACGCTTTCGGTCACTAAGCGAAAGCCGTAGGCCTCCATGTTGTCCGTGGTGAGAGGTAATGCCTGATACTTGGTATTCACATCACACTCTTGACACTGTTGACCTCAGAATATTGAATTCCCTGAAGATTTCCGAAATGGAATGTCCCATGCGTCTAGCTCCAGCTACCATCCGTGTTCAAAGGTTGTTAATTCCAGTTGTGCGACCAGAATCACGTCCGAAACCTTTTCACATGAATCACCTGAGCACAATTGACAGTTCGGCCAATGCATTGCCCTCTTATACCTCGTGTACGCGGTACTAGCACAACCTGTATATAGGCATATCGCTACCCCCTGACATTTGTCAGCGCAGGGTAGGAATTCAGTGTAAGGGTACATATCCTAATGTGATAGCTGCACGCCCGAGCATGTCAGCAGCAAGTGGATCATGACACGTCCGTGTTGGACGCCCCCCAGCTGGCTGGCGCTAACAGCTGTAACGAGGTCTTCCTGGCTGCCACCACACGCCAGCTCTCCAGTTGGAAATGCAGACGTCCATTTTCTCGTCTATCTGAATATGCATATCATGTGTCATAGAAACTGCAAATATATCTGTCTCCAAAACTTATCACTTCTAGCATTGTTCATATATAATATCATTTTACTGTGTGCCGACGTCTCTTTAAATACTTCCTTCCTAGGAAATGAAAATTTTCTATATCTTATGGAGCAAATTAATTAGTTCTTTGTCTAACTGTAGAGTTTCTTCAGATTATGAATACGCGAGACTGTGCATTCAAGAGAATCGAGCGAAATCACAACTGCGATGGAGTATACGTACAGAGAATTACGTAACAGAATAAAATAAAATATGCACAACATCACATAGTGCATTACCTTGTTGAAGTCTCCACAAAAAAAATATGTCGGGGAACATATGAGATTGAATGTTAGAGTCCTCTGTATCTAAATCTTCATTCAGGAGTTGGTGAAAGGGAACTACTGTTGTTCGTTCAGCAGGAACTGTTCGTTAGGCAGTGTTCACAGAGAGCGGTATGGACTGGCATATTTTCGCGGCACAGTGACTATTTCATAAAATTTTGGGCTTGCAGCCGCATAAATTTCACTCCTTCTTCTAATATTTCTGCTGTGTATCGTCCAGCCATCTTCAAAGTGAGCCCATGTGACTGACATTTCAGCACTTCTAAACCCGCGAAACGTGGTACTGCGCATGCGGCCACGGATACACAAGCCGCCAGAGACGGTGATCGGCGGCAAAGTGTTATGCTTGAAATTTGATCTGTGGCTGCCCGGTCGATCCACGTGGTGATATCGATGTATCACTGCGAGCTGCACCCTCGCGACGTCTTTGTGAGTTTATCACAGAAAGTGCCGGTTTCCATGATTTCTCCAAGCCGAAGCCGATATTTCTATTAATTAAATTCGACGCAAACGGAATTTCGATCTCTTCTTTCACTACTCAGTCCCAGAAAGATGAAGTCGAGGCTAAAATTTCGACGTTATCGTACACTATAGAGTGCCCAGTGTCAATACAGTGTTCTGCTACCGCCGATTTAATAGCTTGTAAGAGCCGGAGTTACCTGCGGTGCTCTGTGCATTCCCAAGGACTGTACGTCTGTCCGATGTATGAACGGCCACTCTTACAGATTCCAAAGCACCAAATTATCTTTAACGGAAGCCAGGAATGCTGCTGTCTTTAATTGAGGGCAAAAAATCACTTTCACTTTGTGTTTGCTGAGGATTCATCCTTTTTTTTTTTTTTAGTATAGGCTTCCAACGTAGGGCAGAAAAGGCATAGATTTAAAATTTTCGTATCTTCTTGTGCACTCCGTATGCCCACTTTTGGCTTCAAATGTAGTGGCACATCACAGAGTAGCGCAGAGAGTTGAATCAAACTAGATCAGCAACAGAAATTAATTCTATTTTATTATCTTCTATATCGGTGTAAAGATTGTCTGGACACGTGATTTTTTTTCTATTTACTAATTTTAAGTGAAATCAAAACTTTTAACTTTTATTTGTCAAGTTTGTCCCGTAAGATGTCAGTCTTTTAACATTTCTCGCATAGCTCTCTTCCTTCGTGTTTGTTTTTGTTTTTCATCAACGATTTGGCTTCATTTGAATCTTTCACAGAACTGTTTTCGAAGTAACTATTTCATTTGTGTATTTAACCATGGCTGTCTTCCACAAGACAGTCTTATCCGGCACAGGAAGAAAAATACGTCTTAATTTACATCAAAGATCTCGCAGATTTAACTTTTCAAGGGTAGATATTAGGAAAAGAGACTGTAGTATCAGTCTGGACTTCGACACAAATTCTGAACTGGATCCTCGTCTCTATGATTCATATCAGATTCTTTATAGCGAATGAAATTGTATTACAGGATTTGTGATTGGTGTAAAGAATGTAAGCAAACTCTATATATAGATAAATGTAAATTAATGCAGATGAATAGGAAAAAGAATCATGTAATGTTTGAATACTCCATTAGTAGCGTAGCTCTTGACACAGTCACATCGATTAAATATTTGGGCGTAACATTACAGAGCGATATGAAGTGGGACAAGCATGCAATGGCAGTTGTGGGGAAGGCGGAAAGTCGTCTTCGGTTCATTGGTAGAATTTTGGGAAGATATGGTGCACCTTTAAAGGAGAGCGCTTATAAAACATTAATACAAACTATTCTTGAGTACTGCTCGAGCGTTTGAGATCCCTATCAGGTCGGATTGAGGGAGGACATAGAAGCAATTCAGAGGCGGGCTGCTAGATTTGTTACTGCTAGGTTTTATCATCACGCGAGTGTTACGGAAATGCTTCAGGAACTCGGGTGGGAGTCTCTAGAGGAAAGGAGGCGTTGTTTTCGTGAATCGCTATTGAGGAAATTTAGAGAGGCTGACTGCAGTACAATTTTACTGCCGCCAACTTACATTTCACGGAAAGACCACAAAGATAAGAGAGAGACTAGGGCTGGTACAGAGGCATATAGGCCGTCATTTTTCTCTCGTTCTGTTTGGGAGTGGAACAGGGAGAGAAGATGCTAGTTGTGGCACGAGGTACCCTCCGCCACGCACCGTATGGTGGATTGCGGAGTATGCATGTAGATGTAGATGTAGGTTGTAGTAGCAGGATCGGCTTCGACACAGGTTTTCCAGAAGGCGACAGCTCTGGAGTGTTCACCTCTTTCAATCTGATATGAGGTGCAATCTTTGCGGCGTCCGTTGTGCGTTCCGTTATAGTGACTGAAACATTCTGCATTCATTTTCACGCCGTCGGCCTTATCCAGCCTAAGAATAAATGGCTTGCTGTCGGCCAGGAACGGCTTTGGGAAGAAAGCTTCGTGAAAGCGGGAGGATTTTCCGATATTGCGAGGAGGCGGGTGGTTTCATTTCGCACCGTAAAACCGGACAAGCGCGCTCCTCCGGTGTGGGGGTCGACGCGATGAAATGCGGCACGCGCCTCCCTGCGTTCGATAGGCGGGGGGAAGGGGTGCAGGCAGCGGACACGGCGAACGCGAAGAGTCCGAGGCGTCGGCACCGCCAAACCACACCGATAAGCTGCAGCTCACTAAAGAGCCGCAGCTAACTGTAATTTACTGTATGGCTGTACTCTGATGTTACGAAGTACATTAAACGCTCACATCCAACGACAAGTAGCTGGGAGTACTACTACAAACACAGGAGTACACACGTTGACGGTTACGCGAAACTGTGCGACAAAGGAAAATGCGAGCTCACACGGATTTTCATTCAGGTTTACCGCATTTACCCACGTTCTGTCGATCTTCTCTGTTCGTAGATATATACAAGAACCAACATTTCAAAGGAAGGGGGTCGTGACATGTTTGTAGTGCCCACTCCAACACCCGTATCGAGAGTAACTTCGTGACTTCAAAAATGGTTCAAATGGCTCTGAGCACTGTGGGACTTAACTTCTGAAAACATCAGTCCCCTAGTACTTAGAACTACTTAAACCTAACCAACTTAAGGACGTCACACACATCCATGCCTGAGGTAGGATTCGAACCTGCGAGCGCAGCGGTAGCGCGGTTCCAGACTGTAGCGCCTAGAACCGCTCGGCCACTCCGGCCGGCTGTGATAATCTGCGATGTCTACATCTTTAAGTGGTTCCTTTCATACAAATTGATTAATTTTCCAAATTATGAGATGTCAAAGCCTCAAACAAGAGGATCCATTCCAAAGACGATAAAAACAGTGTATTACAACTATTTTCATTTTGTAAATGCTGATTAGTTTTTCTTCAGATGAAATAACTAAACTCATTGACTTTAATAGATCGAATGAAAATTAGCTTAGAGCCAAGAGATCATCGTTGGTTAACTCCGCGTTTGGTGTCAATAGACCTAGTAAATAGTTAATGTTGATCTAAATGAAGTGCTCTATTTTGCAAAAAGTTATTCAGACTTTGTTTTGATGATTCATCTTCGACTTTCTATTAATAACTAACGATGGAGCGATCATGGAGCTCGATAGTTGCGTCGCCCGACTAGCCGCTTCCAACTTAACTTAAATGGCGAGGAATTAATAGCTCGATTTAATTAAAACAGGAGAACAGAGAAGCTTGTCCTTTTACAGAATAAAACAGTTTTAAATTGCAACATTACAGTTATTATTGACAAAAGGTACATCTGGTACAGGTTACATCCGTATCACGTCGATGCCTAACAAGAGGAAAAAATAATCTAGTGTCGCATATTTCACAGATCGAATAATTAATGAAGAAGGAGGACTGTTATAACACCAGTGTGTTAAAGATATTGTTTTTCCAAGACTGGTTTTACACAAATACAACAAGAAAAAATACTTTTTTTCTGTTCATTCAGATAGTATTGACGTAATATCGCAAACTTGTTACTTAAATTAATATTATTTATTAGCTGTTACATGCCAGTACACAAGCAGGAATGTCATGTGACATTGTTTCTCCATTACGTCCCTTCAGGATTGTATAATTAGCACAAGAGTACACCAGTGCGTCTTTATCAAAAAATATATTGCAATCTACGTCTGCATCTACACTCTAGAAGATATTTTATGGTGTATGCGCGGGTTATTATGTGTACCATTGTCACTTCTCCAGTTTCCTGTTCAAGCCGCGAATGGTGCACTGAAAGAACGAGTGTTGGTGTGAACTCGAATATCTCCTGCTTTCTTGTCAAAGGGAACTGCCGAATTGGTCACTAAATAATAATACACTAGCTGATAAACAAATGACTTCATTTCACGCGTTTCGGGTAGAAGCCATCCTCAGATTATCATGAACATCTTGGTGATCAGATATATAAAGACAGCATGTAACAAAGTTGTCGAGTCTGCCATGACAACTTTTTTGATACATACTATCTTTATATATGTGATCATCAAGATATTCATTACAATTTAAGGATGGATTCTACCCGAAATACGTCAAATAAAGTCATCGGTTTATCAGTCAGTAGCTTATTATTTAGTGATCAATACATGAATGTGCAGTACTCCTGTTGATTTTCAATACAGTCAACTCTTCCCTGCGTGACTCTGTGTCACAATTACAATTTATCTTTATAGTCTTCTCGCGAGATATTAGTGGGAGGAAGCTATATATTGCTTGACTCCTCTAGGAAAATTCGCTCAAGAAATTGTAAGAGCAAACCAGACGACGATACGCAACGCTTCTCTTAAAACGTCTGCCTCCGGAGACGGGTCAGCAACCCCGTGACGCTTTCGCGCTTACTAAACGACCCAGCGACAGAACGCGCTGCTATGCTTCTCTATTTCCTCCATCAATCCTCGTCATATGGATCCCAGAATGGCGAGCAATAGTCAAGCATCGGCCGAAATAGGATTTTGTAAGCTGCCTCGTACTTGGGTGGACTACTCTTCCCGTTTCTTCCAGTAAATCTCCGTCCTCTTAGAATTAGTTTTACGTAGACATTCCACTTTAGGTCGCTCGGTGCGTATGGTGTAATCGTACAAGAATGGCTATTTCCGCCTATTTAAGCCCTTTGAGTTTTATTTGTTTATAGCCAACTACGAATCCCTGCCCTACTCCTTGATCTAGACAGGTCTTCCCGCATTTCGCTACAATTTTGTAGCGTCGTGAGTTCTCTGTACGCAATTCCATCATCATCCGACAGCCTCGTCAAGTTTCCGACGTCATCTACTCGATTATTTATGTATATTCTGAAAAGTAATGGTCATATCACTCTCTTTGGAGTAGGTCCGAAATTATTTTTTCGCCTGAAGATTTACCCCGTTAAGAATGACATTTTGTATTCTGTTTGCTAGGAAATCTTCAGTGCTGTCACAGATCTGGTCTGATATCCTAGACGTTGATTAGGCGACAGCGTGAAACTGTATCTAACACCTTCCAGCAGTCATTGAAGACAGTATCTCGCTGGGCACCGCACAGTGGGCCAAATCACAGAGAGCGAGCTCTCTTCGAAACCAGGGTAGAATAGAAAAATAGGTGCGTTTTCCGACTTTAGTCCTTTTGTAGGTTGCACTGCTGCATACTTGTTCAATGCTGTGGTTTCATGCATGCAGTTACAGTTGACGATGAACAGTGAATCGGCCAACGACACATTTTTCAGATGTTGTTGTGTTGGTTGTTTAATATAAGGCAGCAAATCTGTTTAGTTGTCGGGATACAGTCAGTTGAGTAGCACTCCAGAAGGTATGTTTATGGTGTTTTAATCGGTGTAACGACAAACATCGGCTTAAAACTAAACTATTGACGATATTATCCAAAATCGTTCCCTACAAAATTGCCTCTGCATGGCCTCACTTTCGTAAATAGCTCTCCTATCACTTTAAAGTGTAGTTAACGAGTTAAAATGTATTTGGGTGCACAAATTTGCACTTTTTTTGTGGACGGTCATTTTTCTACCGTGCGACAGTGTTACACGGTAAAAATGGGCCCCTCATTATTGCATTTATCTCACACACTATTATATGCACAAAAAATGTCTTCATGGTTTTATGCAGAATTCTTAGGTGCTATCCAGAATTGTGATAATGAGTTTATTCTCAAATTGACAAATAATTTTTTGGAACATAATATTTCCTCGACTAATACTGTTTTTCTTCGTGCGCGAATTTCCGAAAAACTACTCCCATTTTGTACAGAGGACCATAGAAGTAATAGATATCTATCAAGAACACTGATAAAAAATGTATACTTCTCGAAAGTCGCGTGCCAACTTCATCGGACTCTCAATATTCCGCAATAATGCCCGATGTCGACATCAAACCAATATTCCATAATCGAAGCTGCTCCTTTGGCGATTGATCGTCTGCCTGAAGGTGCAAACTCGAAATGGTTACACCTGACGATACCGAGAAGATTTTAGAACCAAATATTACCGTGAGAAAAAGATGCGTGTTTACATCTTCGGATCCATTCATCTCGACAGTCCAGAAAATGACAATCGAAGAAGATAATCGGATACCACTCGAGGTAAAAGATCTGCTTTTGGAACCATCTGCCAGTGGACAAACTGACAACAATAAGGAAACAAGTGACGAATGTGACTATGATTTCGACTGAAAAATGTAAAATAAGGAATAAAATATTACAATACGGCAATTTGTACTTTTAAATTGTTATCAGGGATCTCACAGTACGTCATACCCGAAGTTTTGTTCGAAGCCGCTTAATTTATAATTTTTTTATCCACCAAATTGGCTCAGCTTTTTCGAATTTTGTAATTCCGACATCGGAATCCTAATCAGTGACCCAACACCAGGGAATAACTTCGATAGTACTAGAGGTAATTATCAACGTTATTCTTTAGCAATACTTCTCAAAAGCTTCGACTCTCGTCTTTAATTTCAATACTGTGCTCCAAACTTACTTTCTCAGAAAATTCTTCCTCAAATTAAGGCCGATGGTCGATACTAGCGAACTTCTTTTGGTCGGGAATGCCCTGATCGCCCGTGCTAGTCTCTTTTTATGTTCTCCTTACTTCGTTCGTCATCTGTTATCTTGCTTCCAAGCTAGAATCCCTTCACTGAGTCTACACTGTGGTCCCCAGCTTTTTTGTTAAGTTTATCGCAATCCTTATTTTTACTCTTCCTCGATACTTTCGCCTTCTTGGATTTATCCTCAACCCATATTCTATACTCATTAAGCTCTCCATTCCATTCAACAGAACCTGTTATTCTTCTTTACTTATACTGAGGATACTGCTGTCATCAAGAAACCTTATAATTTACATCCTTCGCCCTAAATTTTAATCCACTCTTTAACCTGTCTTTTATTTCCGTCAATCGTTCTTCAACGGAGAGGACTGAACAGTACGGACAAAAGATTGCTTTCCTGTCTTACATTCCTTTTAACCCGAGCACTTCATTCTTGGTCATCTTTTCTCATTGGCCCCTCTTTACGTACTGTATAGCTACGACTATTTTCCAGAGAATTTCGAACATCTTATACAATTTGACATTGTCGAAAGCTTTTTCTAAGTCGAGAGATCCTACAAACGTGTCTTCATTGTTCTGAGGTGTTACTTCCATTATCAAGCGAAAAGTCAGAATTTCCTTTTCTAAACCCAAAAAGTTTGATCCATGAGTTGTTAAGCCAATTATACGATGGTTTCCACACTTTGTTGTTGTGGTTTGCTATCCACTCTGATGAAAGTAATCCTGGAACTGAATTGTTCACAGTATTTCTTTATTTGCTCTACCTTCCAGCTTATGACGAATCCTATTACCTTTATACTATTTTCTGCTACTGTTGATGTTACCCTATATTCGTCTGCCCAAATCGTTTTCTTCTTTCTATTTTAGTTCACTGACACCTACTATATCGAGAGTGAGCCTCTGCATTTCATTTTCAAAATTTGTACCTTCCCTTTCACATTCAGACTTGTGACAATCCACACTCCGACTCGTAGAATGTTACGCTTTCGTTGGTTATTCGATCTTTTTCTCATGTTCACCTCCTCATTGAGAATCCCTCCAGGCGACCCGAATCGGGGTCTAACCCAGAATCTTTTGCCAATGGAGAGATGATCGTAACACATTTTCAATTGCAGGGCACATGTTCTTTCGATACACAGTATGTGTCTTTTAAAAAGTGGTTTGCATTGCCTTCTAGATCCTAAGGTTGTTAATTATAGCTGATTTTTCCGTTTTTCAGTGTCCGTTTTCCAGCCCAAGAGCAAGCTATGACCTTCTTTCACAAGACCTTTGGCAGAACAAGTGTGACTCCTTGTAACGGAAGTTTTTGCCGGCCATTGCTAATTATTTATATTCTAAATTTAAGCTTTACTGGAGTCGAGCCAGGGACCCACAATGTTTTAATTAGCAGTCAGAACAGCTACCGCAAGACCACGTTATTTTTTACTGTAACATAGTATAAAGTCCGTAATTACTGGTGGCACTTACTAATGATCTCAGTAAACTCTTTTCATTATCTATTTATAGGTGATAATGCATTTGTGTAGTTTGGAAATTTTTGACTGTACTGAAAGGCATAATTTTTTAGGAGGTTCATGATGGGAGTATGTCTCCTGAAACATGCTTTGTTGTACAAATTAAATAAATCACAAATGGTTCATATGGCTCTGAGCACTATGGGACTTAACATTTGATGTCATCAGTCCCCTAGAATTTAGAACTACTTAAACCTGACTATCCTAAGGACATCACACACATCCACGCCAGAGGCAG
Organism: Schistocerca gregaria; assembly: GCF_023897955.1. Taxonomy (NCBI): domain Eukaryota; kingdom Metazoa; phylum Arthropoda; class Insecta; order Orthoptera; family Acrididae; genus Schistocerca; species Schistocerca gregaria. Next base: position 665,961,395 of record NC_064920.1, read on the forward strand.
GATTTGAATCTGCGATCGTAGCGGTCGCGCGGTTCCAGACTATAGTGCCTAGAACCGCTCGGCCACACAGGCCTGCAATAGATCACACATTAGGTCTACAATCTATGGAACAACCTAGCTACACAGGTGTTCTATGTCTTTACAACAGATATAAATGACTTTTTTGAGCCATAAGATATCACAAATTCCTCTCCAAAATAATTCGATTGCCTTTTATGCTTTAAATTGGTACATCCTTGTAGAAAGATCTTTATATAGGTACTAATAATTACAGCACTACAGCAAAGAATAATCGTAACGCAGCAGCCAGTTTGAAGTGGCTTCTCAAAATAGGCGGACACCATAATATATCATCTGAGTCTTTTTAGACCGGCTTATCTAATCATCCCGGTGTTCCAGGAAATTCTTGAAACTTGTGCGAATTAACAAACTATATTCAACGTGATGGGAAGACATTTAGAAAATTGAAATAAAATTATGACACAGACATTGTAGTATAAACTTTCCACCGCATTATAGGCCGTACGCAACATGCGACGTGGACGTGGCCGTGGCCGCTTCAGCATTACATACGAGTAATCCGTCAAAGTGCCGTGTTCAAAGAAAGCGTCGTCGCCGTCAATGTCCACGTCTTTCCCCCGGGTATTTCTTTGAAGACTGCCGCAGGCCAGAACGAAGAATAAAGAGAAGAAAAGCGTAGAATAGCAAAGAAGAGCAGGTCGGCGAGGGGCGCCAGGGAGGGCTGGAGACGACAGATAAGCGGGGAACGTGGCGCCCTGCCTGACACCGAGCTGACAACCCACGAGGGCGGCCTCAGTCTTCCAAGCCTAGGCCACGTCTCGCAGACAATTAAAAGCGACGACACTGCAAAGAGATTAGAAGCTCTAGGCGAGCATTCACCTCGTAGGCCTGAGGTCATACTCAAATGTTTCAAACGCAACTACAAAACCTATACGAAATTAACTCTCTAGAATCTTGTTGAAGCTGCAGTGCTGAAAGGCCGTGGGCGCTTTTTACTAACGTTTCTTCTTCTCCTTTAGGGGACGTGTTCAGAGATGAAACTCCGCTAACTTCGAAGAAAGGTCAAAGCAACTCACTAAGCAACTGTTTCATCTGTGAAGAGGTCCCTGGCTGACCGTGCTATAAATTCGGGTCCCCTTAAGCTTAAGATTTTCTCACAGATATGGACAAAACTTTTATGCTTCACACACTGCCTCCCAGCTCGGAAGTAAAAATGGGACTATAGGAACCTTCATTATACTGTTCCTAGGGTAAAGTTAGTGTCCGCCCACACTGTGTCCAAGGTTCTACAATTGGAGGGAAGGAAAACAAATAACGTCCCGGTAACAATTTCATTAGAGACAGGGTGAAATCAATATTAGGAAAGGGTGACACCAGAAATCATGTCAAATCTACATCTACATTTATACTCCGCAAGCCACCCAACGGTGTGTGGCGGAGGGCACTTTACGTGCCACTGTCATTACCTCCCTTTCCTGTTCCAGTCACGTATGGTTCGCGGGAAGAACGAATGCCAGAAAGCCTCCGTGCGCGCTCGAATCTCTCTAATTTTACATTCGTGATCTCCTCGGGAGGTATAAGTAGGGGGAAGCAATATATTCGATACCTCATCGAGAAACGCCCCCTCTCGAAACCTGGACAGCGAGCTACACCCCCGGCCGGAGTGGCCGTGCGGTTCTGGGCGCTACAGTCTGGAGCCGAGTGACCGCTACGGTCGCAGGTTCGAATCCTTCCTTGGGTATGGATGTGTGTGATGTCCTTAGGTTAATTAGGTTTAATTAGTTCTAAGTTCTAGGCGACTGATGACCTCAGAAGTTAAGTAGCATAGTGTTCAGAGCCATTTGAACCATTTTTGAGCAAGTTACACCGCGATGCAGAGCGCCTCTCTTGCAGAGTCTGCCACTTGAGTTTGCTAAACATCTCCGTAACGCTACCACGCTTACCAAATAAACCTGTGACGAAACGCGCCGCTCTTATTTGGATCTTCTGTATCTCCTCTGTCAACCCGACCTGTTACGGATCCCACACTGATGAGCACTACTCAAGTATAGGTCGAACGAGTATTTTGTAAGTCACCTCCCTTGTTGATGGACTACTTTTTATAAGGACTCTCCCAATGAATCTCAACCTGGCACCCTCCTTACCAACAATTAATTTTATATGATCATTCCACTTCAAATCATTCGGTATGCATACTCCCAGATATATTACAGAAGTAACTGCTACCAGTGTTTCTTCCGCTATCATATAATCATACAATAAAGGATCCTTCTTTCTATGTATTCGCAATACATTACATTTGTCTATGTTAAGGGTCAGTTGCCACTTTTCGAAAGGATTCATTCCAACGTTCGTCTTAAGTGGTTCAAGGAGAAACGTGAATCCAAATAGCCTGGTGAAAATTTGAATCCTTCCGAAATGTGAGTCCACTAACCAGTGAGTCATCTCATTTCATCGATTCATAAGAAGTTGTCTCGAATACATTCGGTCAAATTAGTGTTGTAGCAACATAGACTGCGATACTTCTGTGACTGTCCGGCGGCAAATTGCGAAGGTCGTTAACAAAATTCGTCATCTACGTTAAAAGGAATTAAACCTTTCATTCTCATTTACATATTTTCAGTAAAAAAGGTGAGCCTTTTCTGTACTCACCGTAACAGAATTCACATTTATCGGCATGTATGCGACAGAATGCTTACATAAACGCCGCACATAACAACGCGATTTTCCCGTGGTCATGCCTCGGGTTCTATTGGTGATAAAAGGTAGAGTCAAAGTTTTGGATTGCCTTTTGTCTAGGGACTGTTTGTATACCAAACAAAAGGATCGTCTTAATGTCACTATTCCTACAGTACAGGTTCAAATTATGAACATTATACGCTTCCTCCTGCTTAAATAAATGGAGAAAATTGGTTGGTTCTTTCCGCATTTGAGGCAGTCTAGAGTGCGCTTTACGGGACTTACAGAGGCACCATTAGTTCATGGGTCGTTCCTGAAAAAGAAAAAACAGCGTTTTTATCAGTTTTTTCCCCACAGCAACGAACCAAAGCCTAGCCGCGGTTTCCAAGACGGATGTGCACAGAAAATGTCTGAAATTTTTACGAAATATTCCTAAGACCACGATATCGAACTACCTTCAAAATTTTCTTGACATTGAAACTACTGAGTGTAACTGCTGAGTGAAACTGAAACTTCTGTCTCTTCACTTGGTGAAACTACTGAGAATACTTTACTTATTTTTATCATTTCAGCACTGACCTACGGAATTTTCCCCGACAAAGGCAACTCCAACTTAACCTATTCATTTATTACTCACAATATACAAGCCCAACGCAATCTGAATGCTATTCAATGACAATATGACTATAAATAATTAAAACAAAAGAATGGCCTTGAATTGCAAGAAATTCTAACAATAACCCATACTTTTAATAAGCCACTTATCTCACAGAAAATCTTCGTAACACTGCAGTAATTACGAGCAGCGACAGGTGAAACATTAGTGTTTCTGCAATATGAGTCAAGAATATGTTGTGTCGTACACGCTCGTCCGCAACTCGTGGTCGTGCGGTAGCGTTCTCGCTTCCCGCGCCCGGGTTCCCGGGTTCGATTCCCGGCGGGGTCAGGGATTTTCTCTGCCTCGTGATGACTGGGTGTTGTGTGTTGTCCTTAGGTTAGTTAGGTTTAAGTAGTTCTAAGTTCTAGGGGACTGATGGCCATAGATGTTAAGTCCCATAGTGCTCAGAGCCATTTGAACCATTTGAACCATCGTACACGCTCGTGTGTGTGGACAACGTACATGAGGAGTGCAGTGATGACGATACGTGCATAATAAGTGAAAGTAATACTGAAACAGTTGTCGAACCACGTAGTTCATTATCCTTATCGGACTGGGAGCCACAAATCCAGTGAAGTGTGTAAGTAGGCTGTTTAGGTTTTTTTATTGGTAACGCCGCCGCCACGAAGCGCTCTGTATAAATATCGCAGGCTGTGCCGTGTGCAGTCTGTGGCTGGTTTGCATTGTTGTCTGCCATTGTAGTGTTGGGCAGCGGCAGCTGGATCTAACAGCGCGTAGCGTTGCGCAGTTGGAGGTGAGCCGCCAGCGGTGGTGGATGTGGGGAGAGAGATGGCGGAGTTCTGAAATTTGTAAGAATTGGTGTCATGAACTGATATATATATTATGACTATTAAGGTAAATACACTACTGGAAATGGAAAAAAGAACACACAGACACCGGTGTGTCAGACCCACCATACTTGCTCCGGACACTGCGAGAGGGCTGTACAAGCAATGATCACACGCACGGCACAGCGGACACACCAGGAACCGCGGTGTTGGCCGTCGAATGGCGCTAGCTGCGCAGCATTTGTGCACCGCCGCCGTCAGTGTCAGCCAGTTTGCCGTGGCATACGGAGCTCCATCGCAGTCTTTAACACTGGTAGCATGCCGCGACAGCGTGGACGTGAACCGTATGTGCAGTTGACGGACTTTGAGCGAGGGCGTATAGTGGGCATGTGGGAGGCCGGGTGGACGTACCGCCGAATTGCTCAACACGTGGGGTGTGACGTCTCCACAGTACATCGATGTTGTCGCCAGTGGTCGGCGGAAGGTGCACGTGCCCGTCGACCTGGGACCGGACCGCAGCGACGCACGGATGCACGCCAAGACCGTAGGATCCTACGCAGTGCCGTAGGGGACCGCACCGCCACTTCCCAGCAAATTAGGGACACTGTTGCTCCTGGGGTATCGGCGAGGACCATTCGCAACCGTCTCCATGAAGCTGGGCTACGGTCCCGCACACCGTTAGGCCGTCTTCCGCTCACGCCCCAACATCGTGCAGCCCGCCTCCAGTGGTGTCGCGACAGGCGTGAATGGAGGGACGAATGGAGACGTGTCGTCTTCAGCGATGAGAGACGCTTCTGCCTTGGTGCCAATGATGGTCGTATGCGTGTTTGGCGCCGTGCAGGTGAGCGCCACAATCAGGACTGCATACGACCGAGGCACACAGGGCCAACATCCGGCTCATGGTGTGGGGAGCGATCTCCTACACTGGCCGTACACCTCTGGTGATCGTCGAGGGGACACTGAATAGTGCACGGTACATCCAAACCGTCATCGAACCCATCGTTCTACCATTCCTAGACCGGCAAGGGAACTTGCTGTTCCAACAGGACAATGCACGTCCGCATGTATCCCGTGCCACCCAACGTGCTCTAGAAGGTGTACGTCAACTACCCTGGCCAGCAAGATCTCCGGATCTGTCCCCCATTGAGCATGTTTGGGACTGGATGAAGCGTCGTCTCACGCGGTCTGCACGTACAGCACGAACGCTGGTCCAACTGAGGCGCCAGGTGGAAATGGCATGGCAAGCCGTTCCACAGGACTACATCCAGCATCTCTACGATCGTCTCCATGGGAGAATAGCAGCCTGCATTGCTGCGAAAGGTGGATATACACTGTACTAGTGCCGACATTGTGCATGCTCTGTTGCCTGTGTCTATGTGCCTGTGGTTCTGTCAGTGTGATCATGTGATGTATCTGACCCCAGGAATGTGTCAATAAAGTTTCCCCTTCCTGGGACAATGAATTCACGGTGTTCTTATTTCAATTTCCAGGAGTGTACATTGTTTGTTCTCTATTAAAATCTTTCATTTGCTAACTATGCCTATCAGTAGTTAGTGCCTTCCGTAGTTTGAATCTTTTATTTAGCTGGCAGTGGTGGCGCTCGCTGTATTGCAGTAGTTCGAGTAACCAAGATTTTTGTGAGGTAAGTGATTTGTGAAACTTATAGGTTAATGTTAGTCAGGGCCATCCTTTTGTAGGGAGTTTTGAAAGTCAGACTGCGTTGCGCTAAAAACATTGTGTGTCAGTTTTGGCACAGTTATGTATAATTTTTCTAAGGGGACGTTTCAAGTGTAGTAAACTACAATCGTTGTGCAAGGAGCGGGTACTGAACATAATTACGTACGTGGGAGATCATCCGCAGCATAGTAAGAAAAAATTATGAACAGATTTGTAATAAGTTCGCAGGAATATGACCGTATTGTACATAAGAAGAACTACGGATATTCAAGGGAGGACAAGATGCACTTGTTACAACAGTCGGTATTTGCGAGTCTCAAAGATGCTCGATACAATTTACAGGATGTGCAAGATAGTGATCTATTATGTTAAGCACATGAAACTGCGCGCGACATAGATTACAGTGATTTCAAGAGATGCAGTGGACAGTGGCATAACTTCAAACTGTGCTACAGAATTGGAGAACATAATGAAATTTAAAACAAATCGTCAATTTGACAAAAAACAGCAAACTGCTGAGTCGGCCCGAAAATTTGTAGATGAGATAAACAAACTTATCCCATCGTATGGTAAGGAAATTTTGTTTAGAGTTCTCACCAATCGGGATATGAAGAGGAAGTGCATATGAAAGTAATCCTGGAAATTGGAAGTACCAGGATAATTGTCAGGATCAGCTAACATCGATGGCTTAACGCATTCATGCGCAATTTTGTTGACTGTTAATCTGGATGATAAAATGGCTAGAAAATTATTTACTCTGCTGCCTGAAGTTGGAGGTGCTCTGTACCTTACGATTCTTTCTCATGTGCGTCACAACAAGCAAGTGTGTGAAAATGGGCGTAAGAGAACTGCAACTATGATGTGAGCACTGTTTTTGACCAATAGCAGCAGAAATAACTTGCTTTAACTTTATTTCTGGTCTGGGTATAGAAACCCTTTAGAGCAAACTATCCCGCCTGAAAAGTGTGTGACATTGCAGTTCATACTACTTGGAACCAGCGGATAAATCCCGTCTCTGGGTGTTTGTTTTTGCCGTGCCTATAAAACATATTATCGCACCATCTGCAGCTAGTCAGTTTCAAGATAAGGTTCACAACAGACTTGCATGCCATCCCATTCCATCAGCTCTTATCCCCCAGTGCACCAATGTTATTCTACGTGCATTCCTTAAGAGTCGATACATAGCTGAGCTTTCTGCTTGCTTTTGTAACTGCCAAGGAGTTCGTCTTTGATCTTAATGGTGCTAATCTTTGTAATCACAGTGGCGTTCCGTTTTACATTCGGTGTTCATGGCGCAATTTAATGGTTTGTTTTGAACATTTTTGAATGTCGAAAATAACCATTTTTATGAAGAGTAATACGTAATTCCCATAGAAGGTTGCACCTCCTGCACGCACATTTTCAGTCTCCCTCCTTACGCATATGGTGAGGCATTAGCAGCTAATATTCGTTTTTTCTTTTTTTTTTTTAACACAACACTTTGAAGTGAGTCTTATTGAAGACTGAACCTCCGACCTCGCAATCAAGGTGTTCGTTGTTAACGAATTTATCAGCGTGGCCATATTATTTGTGCCACGTCGCGTTCAGCTAGGACTATGACTGCTGCAGCCGGCCCCTGGCTAGGTCTTATGTCTAAGAGTGTATCTATCGCCTATAGCGTGCGTACTTTACTGAGAGAATATGGTTTGTATCAGAGTTATACATACTCCTGTGCTGTGAGTCAGTTTACGTTCAGATTTCTGCGAATACTTTCTGTACTCAAGTTTTGGCTGGCAACACGGGAAGAGAACGTCGCAAAATGATGGTACGACGCTACTGGAAACTTACTACTCGGTCATTGTCATTTTGTTTGCGCAGAATGGCGGAGAACGGCGGAATAGCTTTTGGATCTCGAGACAAATACTTCTGCATATACTTGCTGCTCGTCAGTATATATTACATATTCTGGCTTTCTTAGACATTGACAGCGAATTTTTAGGTCTGTATCTGGCAGGATGGAGAGATTTCAGTTTACCAACATTTTAATATTCTTTTGAAGTAGGGGTTCTTGAGAGGAACGGCGCAGACACCCTCTCTTGGCCCCGATGGGCACACGGTGTCCGTTGCCTCAATGAAGAGTATATCTTACTTAATTCGCTACCTAATTTTAAAACGGTCGTGACAGCTGCAAGACGCTCTGTACATTATGAAGTCTTCCCTCAGTAGTCCATGGCAACATCATAATTGTTTCTCGATGACTTTTTTATTTTCTAAGACCAAATTGACCAATCTGATGGTTCGTAAAAAAAAATGGAGAGGGAGAGAGAGAGAGAGAGAGAGAGAGAGAGAGAGAGAGAGAGAGAGAGAGAGAATTTACATTGGGACTTACACGAGTTATCTTTCAGCAGGAACTCACTAATAAATGGTCAGGAGCAGACTTGGGTTTAGCATCCCGCGGTTTAGCTGTGTGTAACGCAGTGACGCTAACACACTTCCCGAAATTGGATCAACAACAGCGGGAAGCAGACACAGCCGGATGCAGTTCGGCAGCAGCCCCGCAGGGAATTTCCGGCGCGACGACATTTGGAACAGTTGCCGTACGCCGCCGACGAACGTAAAACCCGTTACGTCTTTTTGCCTACCCAACATCGGCGTTCTTCCTCCCCCCGCGAAAGCCCAGATGCGCTGCCTCTCTCAGGAAGAAGGGATGGTAAAACATTTTCCCCATTCGCCCCGCCGCTACAGTAGAGAGCAAAAGCTCTCAGAACAAAAGGTGGAGAAGAACAAAACTTGGAGATAAACAATACAGGTAAAAGCAGCAGCAGTCGTGGCTGCAACAAAAATGAAAAGCAAGTAGCGAGGCGGCGCGACAAAGGCCGGCGAACGTGCCATTGTAGGCTCAGCCGCCGTTGTCTGCGGCCCTCTGCATAAATCACATTTCCGCCCAGCGAGAGGATGAGGCACAACTTCCCCGACTCACAGGCCGCACGACAAGGTTACCTACACGTAAAATGCTTTTCACTCTTCATTGGGGGTAACGGAGTAAGTCCAGTTTTCATAATTCAGCAGTAGACTGTAATACACTTCCCCTCGAAGATTATAACATTAATGTGTATTAACCGCAGGTGCAAAAGAACTTTCCAGGTCATAGCGTGAATACTTGAGGGACAGAATAAAACGGTGGACTCGATTGATTGAGGTTAACTTTTGGACACTTATTCATATATTAATAACTTGAGTCAATATCAACAAAACAAGCGCAAATGTACTTAACCAAAAAAAACTGTCCTAATAACTGAAATCAAACTGAGAACAGTAAAATGTTTTAAACACTCCGACTCAATAAAATTCTGAAGCATTTAATATCACAAGCAACTGGACATAAGCATAATGACAAGTCGAACAAGTATTCCAATTTTTATTCAGTTTTAAAAATGTAATATTTTCAATAGCAGTATCTAATCGAACCGCTTCAAATGACAACCACTAGTTTAATTAAAACTAAATGAAATTTCAATTTAACTATATTTTAGAAAAAACACTTGCTTATATTAACAATATGCAAACAGATCAGCACTAAATCTGAATTTACGTTGCACGATGAGCAGTAGGTAAATTCCCTGGTATAGTCCGTTTGATCACTAGCGCTCATTGTGTCAAAGAACGTACTGTGGTGTTTGGATGTCAGTCCACTATAGCCCATACAAGTATAAGGAAATTTCACAGTTTACCGTCCTACTCGGAACAGTGTACCATGGCTTCTCGCTATAGCCAGACAGTACAGCAGTTTTATCTACAAGTCGAAGAAGCCGGTTTTTCACCACCAATGTGCACTCACACAAAACCTGTCGCTACAGAAGAACATTTAAATGCATTCAGCAGTCAGATTCATAGAAGCACTATCAGATAATCAAACAGTTGGCTAGTAACAGCGTATATTCATAGGAAGTCTGACTCATGTGGAAACACACGAATACAATGTATGGCCAGATCCGTGAACAAATTTTAAATACACTCTACCGCCGCACATTCTTTGCCAACTGATCACTTTCAGCTCCCCAGTGCGGCCAGGTAAATGCTTCTGCAGCCAGAGAGAGCAGACCACGAGGTACCCGGAAATATTTAGGACTGATAGCGCCAACTTAGGCAATTGTGCCACACACGGCGTAACGTTAAAGTACCGAAAATATAAATAAGGTTTTCACTATTCCCAGTTTCAAGACTTCCCATTTTGTTCAAAAACGAGCACTTTATCCTTTACGAAATGAAATGTCAGGTAGACCTGTCGCCTGGTGCAAATCTTTTCTATTGACGCCACTCCGGCGACTTGCGTGTCGATGGGGATGAGATGATGATTAGGACAACGCACCACCCAGTCCCTGAGCCGGGAATCGAAGCCGTGCCCCTTGACATGACAGTCCGTCGCGCTGACCTCTCAGATATCTGGATGGACCTTCGCGCAATCTAATCTGCATGCCTGTACATGACGAAACAGTATGTCCAATACCGACTCGAATCCTTTATGTACTTTAGAACACAGTGCTCTTTACAATGAGCTGAGTGATAAAAGAAGGAAGGAAAATAGTGATCTTATGCACCGTCAACGACCAGGTCGTGCGAGACGGTCGCAGTGGTTAGCTCACTGTACTCGCATTCGGGAGGACAACGGTTCAAACCCGCGTCCGGTCATCCAGGTTTAGGTTTTCTGTAATTTGCCTAAATGACTCCAGGCAAATGCCAGGATAGGCCTTTTGAAAGGACACGGTCGATTTCCTTCCTCATCCTTGAAAATTCAAGCTAGTGGTCCATCTCTAATGACCTCAATGTCGACGGGACGCTAAAACCAATCTTCCTTCCTTTATATGAGAGGCGAAGCACTACTCGGAAATGAACCATCGAGACAAGTATTAAGCTGTTTAGTGAAATCATAGACAATTTAACTCCGAATAGCCATACTCCGGGCTTCTAGCGCTGACCAATGTGCCACGTCTCTCGGTAGGCGCCACGCGAGAACGATTGTCGGAGCAATTAAGAGCTATAGGTAGGCGTTTCTAAACTGTCACCGTCGGGCTTTAAAGCTCTCACAGCAGCTGGCTTTTTTGAGACAAATTACTGACACGCAGAACCGTCCGTTATGGAAACGTCATATATGCTTTTAATACTCAAACATATTTGTGCACATTTGTGCAATTTGGGTACATTACTCACGTCTGTGAAATACAAAATATTTTTAGCAAAAACTGACAGAACGGGAATGAGGCCTAAAAACAGTTGAAGTTTGTTACGATTACTACCTTATCCTCTAGAATGTCATGGCCTGCAGAACTTTCATTGCATTATTACCAAGCTTACCATCTGTATCGATGTGCTGTTATTCTGAGATTGATTGGCGAAACCACTTTCGCTCCAATAATTATTGCTTGAAACGTGTACGGACTTACATAAAAGTACAAAGTGTCAATGACACATATGTGGCGAAACACGTTCGAGCATTAAACGATTGGTTTCTTGCCTAGTAAAACGGTTCCAACATTAAGGCCAAAAAGTCTAAGGAGCAGGCATTGCGTTAGACAATGTTATTGAGGAGCTGCTTCCTGCAAGGACTTTTCAAAAGTTTTTTTTTTCCAACAGGTGCTGAAAAACTCGCGTCGTCATGGTGAAGTCACTCATCCTTAAGCCAGCCAGTCTGACATACCCCGAGCGCTACCCTCTTAGGATTATGGAAAGTCCGATCAATCGTCCCTAGCTCGGACCCTGCCCCCTGTCACTGGACAGCGACAACATTGTGCCCACAACAACCAAAAGAGTGAGTCACAGAATTAGAGAATGTTTTAACGCAAGAACTTTCACCGCTAAAAGAGAGAGTGGGTGTAACACTTCATAAGCAGGTCAGGTCCACTGAATGTAAAGTTGTTCCAGTAAAATCGATTTTTCTAATTCAGCAAATCTATCCTCATTTGTGTGTATCTCCCCAGGTAATGAAGACAATACATGCTTCTATTCAGTTAAATAAAGGAAATGAATACTTCCTTGTGAGTCGAATGCTGCTTCTTTTCGCCCGCATCTCGTGGTCGTGCGGTAGCGTTCTCGCTTCCCACGCCCGAGGTCCCGGGCTCGATTCCCGGCGGGGTCAGGGATTTTCTCTGCCTCGTGATGGCTGGGTGTTGTGTGATGTCCTTAGGTTAGTTAGGTTTAGGTAGTTCTAAGTTCTAGGGGACTGATGACCATAGATGTTAAGTCCCATAGTGCCCAGAGCCACTTGAACCATTTGAACTGCTTCTTTTCCTTCACTCGGCGTAAAATGGCTAAATACTCGTATTGGCCAAAATTCCTTTTTCGTTATTGGAGTGTTTACATGACCAACCAGAAGCGGTGTTAATAAAGTGTTCTATAGAATACCGGGTTTGGGAAACCTTTTAAACGTAGGCCTTGAGACATTTCCGACCGGATAATTCCTGTGACCCACACTTAAACACGGTTGCCAGTCACTGAAGGTACTGCAAGGGTGTCATGCTCGGAAACTATGTCAGAATCTTAAGATCTCGCCGTAGCCTCAACCAGTTTAACTCGTCGCCGAAAGTTTCTCTTTTGCTGCTGCAGTGGATACCACGTTAGTTCTCGCTTAGTGTGGATATCGGGCTGAGAAAGGCGGTTTCACTTTAAATATAACATGGATGCCACTGATTTGTTACCGTTGTTACTTTTGTTTCTGGGTAAACATCTTCATAGCACTGAAAACACCTGTAATATACAACAATAAAACACAAAGCAACAACTCTGAGGCCAAAGTGGACATTACTGCGATGTGGTTGCCGCCGCCGCGACGATAGGTCAGCATAGAGTCCATTGCTCCAGTGAACACAAACACAAGGTGCAAGTCAGGCAACTCCTCGTCAGTTAGCCTGTCCGTACTACTGGAAAAAAACATAACGAGACTATGGAAACTCGAGTAATATGGTTAATATCGTAGTCAACAGCAAGAACCGAGAATGAATTAAAGGTACCGCTCAAATTTGCACTTTTGTGAACATATTTTCAGTTCAGTATAGACACAAAGTAGTGGCCATGGTGGTAGAGTGGGTCAGGGACCGAACTACACTCCTGGAGATTGAAATAAGAACACCGTGAATTCATTGTTCCAGGAAGGGGAAACTTTATTGACACATTCCTGGGGTCAGATACATCACATGATCACACTGACAGAACCACAGGCACATAGACACAGGCAACAGAGCATGCGCAATTTCGGCACTAGTACAGTGTATATCCACCTTTCGCAGCAATGCAGGCTGCTATTCTCCCATGGAGACGATCGTAGAGATGCTGGATGTAGTCCTGTGGAACGGCTTGCCATGCCATTTCCACCTGGCGCCTCAGTTGGACCAGCGTTCGTGCTGGACGTGCAGACCGCGTGAGACGACGCTTCATCCAGTCCCAAACATGCTCAATGGGGGACAGATCCGGAGATCTTGCTGGCCAGGGTAGTTGACTTACACCTTCTAGAGCACGTTGGGTGGCACGAGATACATGCGGACGTGCATTGTCCTGTTGGAACAGGAAGTTCCCTAGCCCGTCTAGGAATGGTAGAACGATGGGTTCGATGACGGTTTGGATGTACCGTGCACTATTCAGTGTCCCCTCGACAATCACCAGAGGTGTACGGCCAGTGTAGGAGATCGCTCCCCACACCATGATGCCGGGTGTTGGCCCTGTGTGCCTCGGTCGTATGCAGTCCTGATTTTGGCGCTCACTTGCACGGCGCCAAACACGCATACGACCATCATTGGCACCAAGGCAGAAGGGACTCTCATCGCTGAAGACGACACGTCTCCATTCATCCTTCCATTCACGCCTGTCGCGACACCACTGGAGGCGGGCTGCACGATGTTGGGGCGTGAGCGGAAGACGGCCTAACGGTGTGCGGGACCGTAGCCCAGCTTCATGGAGACGGTTGCGAATGGTCCTCGCCGATACCCCAGGAGCAACAGTGTCCCTAATTTGCTGGGAAGTAACGGTGCGGTCCCCTACGGCACTGCGTAGGATCCTACGGTCTTGGCGTGCATCCGTGCGTCGCTGCGGTCCGGTCCCAGGTCGACGGGCATGTGCACCTTCCGCCGACCACTGGCGACAACATCGATGTACTGTGGAGACCTCACGCCCCACGTGTTGAGCAATTCGGCGGTACGTCCACCCGGCCTCCCGCATGCCCACTATACGCCCTCGCTCAAAGTCCGTCAACTGCACATACGGTTCACGTCCACGCTGTCACGGCATGCTACCAGTGTTAAAGACTGCGATGGAGCTCCGTATGCCATGGCAAACTGGCTGACACTGACGCCGGCGGTGCACAAATGCTGCGCAGCTAGCGCCATTCGACGGCCAACACCGCGGTTCCTGGTGTGTCCGCTGTGCCGTGCGTCTGATCATTGCTTGTACAGCCCTCTCGCAGTGTCCGGAGCAAGTATTGTGGGTCTGACACACCGGTGTCAATGTGTTCTTTTTTCCATTTCCAGGAGTGTATATCCCCTTTGATGTCCTGCGGCGGGGATATTTCCTCGTTCCAGTTCCTCCAGGAAGGGCCCAGTTCTAAATTGTTCAAATGGCTCTGAGCACTATGGGACTTAACATCTATGGTCATCAGTCCCCTAGAACTTAGAACTACCTAAATCTAACTAACCTAAGGACAGCATACAACACCCAGTCATCAGGGCCCAGTTTTAATCAACCTAAGGTCAAGATCAGTATTGGTGATCTCTCTCACTTACTTACTTTTAAGGGATTCTCCATTCTTCATCAGTTGCCCTGTATTCTCATTCGCCACCTTTCACGATCGTGGCTGTCTTCCTCTTTCCTCTCTCCCTCGTCATCCCAATTACTCCCGCTCTCCTTGCCGATCTCGGCCGTCCACGCTTCCTCCTTCCTGGCAGCGACCATACAGCATTGCTTTTGGCCATCGTTCTTGCTCCATCCGTCATACATGGCCATACCACGGAAAGGCTCTGTTCTCAATTCTTTGCGCGACTTGTTGCCCCATGTATATAATCTCCATAATTTTCTCATTTCTTCTCCACTCTGTCCTGGATATTTTGGCTGACCTTCTTATTCCACCCATCTCCATAGCCTCTACTCTGCTTCTCCACCGCTCTCTCAGGGTCCAACCTTCTGCATCGTATACTTTTCACTACTATTCGCAGAATCATCACCTTTGGCCTGCTTCACAGATCTCCTGTTAAGAACTTTCAGCATTGCAGGGCGTCGGCAACCGTAAGTATCGAAATAATTATGAAAAATCCGCCTCGACTGCATAAACTACCTGGTGTTTACCTAGGTTTCAGCGTGGGTAACCACGCCTTCTTCAGAATAAATGCAAAACAGCTTGCGTAAATAGGCATATTCAAAGGCTAAAATCAACACTTACAGCGGCAAGACCACATAAAATTTTTTTGCAAATACGCAGTACATATGCAACAAGTCAATAAAATTACTATTCTCATCCCTGTGTGTGCTGCCTCGCCGCAGCCAACGTACGATGGTCGCATCAGACGTTTTATATTTTTCAAACATATTGTGCCCATAAACACAGCTTTTGGATTAAATGTGTAGCAGATCCTTGAGGGATCTTTGAGGAATCATGAACAGCATGATTGAAAGAACAAGACTCATATCAAGAGAAATAATGTTTTGCGCAGCAAAGAAGGTGAACCATCGACTGACAGCCAATAGAAACTTCTGAAGACAGTGATGGTAACAGCTGGCGAAAGCTGAAGAATCTTAACTCAGCTGATGTGGCTTCAAAATCAACTTTATACCCGAGGCCAGTCTTCTGCTTCACGAAGCTTCTTATTTGTCGACAGTAACTTATGTGATTGTCAATCTATTCCTCCCTTGAAGGTGCCAAGGCTCAAACCCTCCATACAACGCCTCCTCATCCTCCACCCAACCCCCAACCCCGTCAATTTTGTAGCCAGGAATTCTGATCGTTTATTCATGTCCACTGAACAATAATTCCAATTGTTATTCAATATTCATACACTTCCCCTAGAGCTAGGGTGGACTATTCGAGTTCTGACCCGTTTTAGAGTCGGAGACTTTTCATCCAAACATTAGAGGAGTTGATAGTGGGGCAGAGAGAATACCAGTAGAGAATTTTTTGGAAGGAATTTTCAGTTCCAGCATTTGCGTTACAGCGAAAGTGAACCTCCCAAAAAACTTGGTTAAAGTCAGGGGCTAGGAAATATTTTTAGTGCTATTCTGGAAGTGGTATGTTCCAAAAAAGAAAACTAAAAGCTACTGTATGTATAGGTGTATTTGCTTATTGGTTTTCACAGCGAAGTCGATTATTTCGTTTGATGTGACTGTGTAGGGTATCCAAGGTAAGCACTGATGATATCTACATGCATAAGATCCCCACTCTTAAACATTTTATATAAATAACAAGAAAAAATAACTGCTTGCTTCTTTATAGCAGCTAATATTATCGACGGCTTAGCCAATCCCCTTCAAAAATATCCCAATGAGTGCTTGAGTGACTATCAATAAACCTCTTCTTATTGCATGTGGACTGACAACGTTCTTGCGATGAGTGAGACTTGCATGTTACACTGAGGTTACATGTATGATATCTGTATGATGGCAGCAATATCGTGTACACTGGGTATAAAAGAACAGTACATTGGCGGAGCTATCATTCGTACTCAGGTTACTCATGTGAAAAGGTTTCCGATGTGATTATGGCTGCACGAGAGCAATTAACATATTTTTAATGCGGGATGGTAGTTGGAGCTTCACGGACGGCACATTCCACTTCAGCAGTCGTTAGGGAAATCAGTGTTTCGATATCCACAGTGTCGATTGTTCTAAGGATATACCAGATTTCAGGCAATACATCTTGTCACACAATGGTCAATGCTCTTCACTTAACGACCGAGAGCAGCTGCATTTCTGAGGGATAGTCAGTGATAACAGGCAAGCAACGCTGCGTGGTATACTTGCAGAAACCAGTGTGGGTCGTATGACGAACGTACCCATTAGGACAGTGCAGCGAAATTTGGAGTTAATGGGCTATGGCAGCTGACGACCGACGCAAGTGCCTTTACCAACAGCAATATGTCGCCTGCAGCGCCTCTCCAGGGCTCGTGACCTTTTCGGTTGGACTCCTGACGACTTAATCAGATGAATCCCGATATCACTTGGTAAGAGCTGATGATAGGATTCGAGTGCTGCGCATCCCACAGAAGCCATGGGCTCAAGTTGTCAACAAGGCACTGTGCAAACTGTTGGTGGTTCCATAGTTGTCTAGGCTGTATTTACATGTAATGGACTGGGTCCCCTGGCCCAACTGAACCGATCATTGACTGTAAATTATTATTATTGACTGCTTGGAGAGCATTTGCAGCCAATCATGAACCTCATGTTCTTAAACAACAATGGAATTTTCATGAATGATTACGCATCAGGTTTCCAGGTGACAGTAGTTGTCCGTTATTGGTGTGAAGAACATTCTGGACAATCTGTACAACTCGAGTGGATAGGTTGGTGAGCTAGATCGCCCAGCACACACACACACACACACACACACACACACACACACACACACACACAGACACACACACACACACACACACACACATTATATATATATATATATATATATATATATATATATATATATATATATATAATTCGTGGATTGGTACCCATCCGAATACTAACGGAGTCCACTTTTGCTTAATTTCGGTGATCGAGTGGGATCCAGTTTTACTAACGTTCCAAGGCCGTTGGATTTGTACAGCATAAGTACCATCGAACATTTATGGAGAGAGTCAAGAGGTTAATTTGTGCACAAAATCTTGTGCCGGTAACACTTGTGCGGTTATGGACGGTGTACAGGAATGTTGGACATGGATGGAAACTTTCAGGATACGCCATATAAAAACTCATCCGAGTTTCCCAAGTGATTTATTAAGTCCAGCTACAGTGCCCCCGTTTCTCTTGGTCTGCATCACCGGGTCCCGCAATGCTGAGAACACCACTTCACTGTCTGTGAAACGGCTTGGTACGGAATGGCTGCCTCAGCGACCCACGCAACGCCCTGCTGTGTGTCGCCCTTGTACGTCCGCAGAGTTTTAATGTCAGGATGTGGGGGCAGTTGACTCAGCAGTCTCCATCCCTGCCACATCAGTGGCGCCCGTTGGGTCGTGCAAGGTGGCCCGCGGTGTTGTTCCTCGCCAGCGTGGCAAATATCATGGCCACAACAAGTGCCTGGGATCTGGCGTCTGAATCTGTGGCCCTGACCTTGGGATGCATCCGATGTGTGTTGGGAGCCAACAAGACTGCCTGCAGCAGCGAGCCATGGCGTGGCCCACCGCTGGCTGGCTGCAGACCCAACATTCGCATCAGAGGGTCGATCCAGTGACCTGCCGTGAACTGGAACGCAGGCGCCCCATCTGCTGCTGCTCTGTGCAGTCCGGGGTGTGACACGCCCCACCGTCCAGGAGAGTTGTCACACTTGAATGCCTCGTTAGTGAACCGGCGACTACTTATACGCGGCTACGTGCTTCTGTTTTGGTAACGTGCCGCTCCCAGTCATGTACTCATAACACCTGGGTTGGGCCAGTGGGCCCCTTGTGCCTGTACCTTGCGCCATGCACACCACTGTGTTTACTCTTTTCAGTGGGTCTATGGACCTGTGGCCTCCATTCTACATCGCAACCCCTGGTAGCATAACTTACTGTGAACAGGCGCTTGACTGGCTGTAACTTGAGAACTCAGAAATATTGCAGTGAAGCTAACTTTTTCCCATCTTAAACGGTGGTGCCGCTACAACGGCTATAGAAGTGGCATTGCGCAACATTTCTGCAATTGGCTTCCAACGACTTGCTGAGTCCCAGTGGAGTTGCTGCACTACACTGGGAAAAAGGAGACTCAAATGATTCAAATGGTTCAAATGGCTCTGAGCACTATGGAACTTAACATCTAACGTCATCTGTCCCCTAGAACTTAGAACTATTTAAACCTAACTAACTTAAGGACTCCCACACATCCATGCCCGAGGCAGGATTCGAACCTGCGACCGTAGCATTTGTGCGGTTCCATACTGAAGCGCCTAGAAAAAGGAGGCCCAACACTATTATTAGATGGATCTTATGACTTTTGTCACCTCAGTACACATGTGAATGTAGACAGCTGTATTAAGTACATTGTACCGGCCGGTGTGGCCGTGCGGTTCTAGGAGCTACAGTCTGGAACCGAGCGACCGCTGCGGTCGCAGGTTCGAATCCTGCCTCGGGCATGGATGTGTGTGATGTCCTTAGGTTAGTTTGGTTTAATTAGTTTTAAGTTATAGGCGACTGATGACCTCAGAAGTTAAATCGCATAGTGCTCAGAGCTATTTGAACCATAAGTACATTGTGTTTCTGATTAATGGGAACTGTAAAATGGTGATATCCATTTCCGACATGTAATCTGCTGTAGCAAAGGGGAACCTCCTGGTGTAATGTCCCCATCCGAAGACCAATAGGCATATACATACATAGACAGAGCAGCAAATTTCGATGACACGAAATGTCCCATCAAGTTAAGGCTGTATCCACATCCGTCCAATCAAAGGCTTCTACTGGCCTCCGAGACTGCAGTTAATGTGACGTGTACTTGTTTATATTTGTGTGTGAGAGAGAGAGACAGGAAACGAGGAATTAAAGGGGAGTAGTGTACACATGACAGGCGAGGGATGCAGAGATGAAGCAGAAGGCAGAAGACGGCCCCGGTACGGGGTTGGCAGCCTGTGATGACGGTGAGTGAGAGACGTTGCAGCCAGAGGCGGGTGGCGGTGTTGTGGAACAGGTGGCTGGCTCCAGCGCTCGCCGCAAAGGCAAACAGGCGGCGGGGCGAAGCACGGCTGGCGCGGCGGCTCGAGTTAATTAGGAGTGGAGCGTAGAGCCGCGAGCAACCCTCCAGCAGGCGCCGCGCGCGGGACGTCTTGCGGAATCACTTCGTTGGAATTGGTATTTCATGCTTCGTACTACGCATTAATGCACTCCAGGTCACTGTAAAGTACTGGCAGTGCTTTCATTGTACCATAAACAAAGAATCTTCGTAAACGCCTGTACATTCCAGAGCTTTGGACTGTTCTGTGGTGGAATACTTGCGAGGTTTCATTACCTAACGACACACGAAAGCACTTGGCCGCGAAAGGCAGAGCTACCCACGTTGGCGTGTCAACCCGGTGCACAGCTTTAATCCTCCAGGAAGTTTAGGGTCAGTACGTACTCCACTGCACCGTGAAAAATAATTCTGCGAACAATCCGCTCGCTGTGGTTGAACCAATTCTGCGCAATTTCCTTTCTTCCAAGAATGCTAGTCCCACAACGAATGCAGGTGCACTACTGACAAGCGTGGAACGTTACAGAAGAGATAATGGCAGAGGTAAAGCCGTGAGGGCAGCTCCTGGATCGTAGCTGGGTAGCTTAGTCAGTAAGAGTGTTGCCGTGAAGGGCAACGCATGAACCTGTGTTCAGTGCCCCCTTTAGAATCTGATTGTAATACTTGATTAACTAGCTGACTGTTTCATAAACAAGTGATTGCGTCTAAAAATAAACAAAAAGATTTACAAAAGAATCAAATGGTTCAAATGGCTCTGAGCACTATGGGACTTAACTTCTGAGGTCATCAGTCCCCTAGAACTTAGAACTACTTAAACCTAACTAACCTAAGGACATCACACACCCTCATGCCCGTGGCAGGTTTCGAGCCTGCGACCGTAGCGGTCGCGCAGTTCCGGACTGTAGCGCCTAGAACCGCTCGGCCACTCCGGCCGGCACAAAAGAATCAATCACCCACTCCATGTTTCGTTTTTCCAAGTCTTGGAGACTCAGCTTGACACATAGGTTTCATCTTCCGCTCGGCCACTCCGGCCGGCACAAAAGAATCAATCACCCACTCCATGTGTCGTTTTTCCCAGTCTTAGAGACTCAGCTTGACACATAGGTTTCATCTTGCAGGAAATTTCCAACAACCGCTCACTCCTCTGCAGACTGAAAATACATCCAGGACGACTATTATGCGTTCAAGTCCACACTGCTTCTCTATTTTTTGAAAATTAAAATGTTTCTGAATAAATTGCTGACGAGAATGGGTGACAATGTTTTAGCTCCATTACTCATAAGGGAGATCAAAACCTTATGTCTCAAAACAAAAATACTCCGTGGTACTTGATGACTATTCAGAAACTAAATTGAGTACTGACAGAGAGCACTTATCTGACGACGTGACACAGGAAGGAACAGGCGTCGTTACAGAAGAGATTGTGAATCAAGTATTACAATCAGAATTTAAAAGAGTGTAAGTAGGCTGTTTAAGTTTTTTTATTGGTAACGCCACAATGCGCTCTGTATAAAAAATCACTGGCTGTGCTGTATGCAGTCAGTGGCTGGTTGGCATTTTTGTAATACTCCCCATTGTAGTGTTGGGCAGCGGCAGCTGGATGCTAACAGCGCGTAGCGTTGCGCAGTTGGAGGTGAGCCGCCAGCAGTGGTGGATGTGGGGAGAGAGATGGCGGAGTTTTGAAATTTGTAAGAATGGATGTCATGAACTGCTACATATATTATGACTATTAAGGTAAATACATTGTTTGTTCTCTATTAAAATCTTTCATTTGCTAACTATACCTATCAGTAGTTAGTGCCTTCCGTAGTTGGAATCTTTTATTTAGCTGGCAGTAGAGGTGATCGCTGTATTGCAGTAGTTCGAGTAACCAAGATTTTTGTAAGTGATATGTGAAACGTATAGGTTAATGTTAGTCAGGGCCATTCTTTTGTAGGGATTTTTAAAAATCAGATTGCGTTGCGCTAAAAATATTGTGTGTCAGTTTAAGCACAGTTTTGTATAATTTTTCCAAGGGTACGTTTCAAGAGCTTTGGAAGACTTAAGATTCAAATAAAGCAGAAGGTATTGTTAACAACCCATCGGAATTTCTAAAATCATTGGGGGAAGTGGCAACAAAACGATTATCCACAACTGTGTGTAGAATGTATGAGTCAGGTGATATGCCATCTGACTTACAGAAAAAACATCATCTAGACAATTCCCAAGGGTGCAAGTGCCGTCAATTCAAGAATTATCCGACAAAATCAGCTTAACAACTCGTACATCCGACTTGCTCACAAGAATAATATACAGAAGGATGAAACAGAAGAGGATCTTTTAGATGACGATCAATTAAGCTTTAGGCAAGTTAAGCGCACCAGAGGGGTGGTTCTGGTGTTATGGTTGATAACAGAAGCAAGACTGCAGAAAAATCAAGACACGTTTATACGATTTGTCAACCTGGAAAAAGCTTTCAACAATGTAAAATGACGCAAGATGATCGAAATTCTGTGAAGAATAGCCATGAGCGATAAGGAAGGGTGGGTAATACACAAAACGAGAGCCAAGAGTGAACAATATGAGTGGAGACCAAGAACAAAGTGTTGGGGTTAAAAAGGGCGTACTGTTCAATCTATACATCGAAGAAGTAATGACAGAAATAAAACAAAGATTCACGAGTGGAATTAAAATTCAAAGTGAAAGGATATCATTGATCAATTTCACTGATAACATTGCTATCCTCAGCTAAAAAAAGAAAAATTGCAGGATGTGCTGAATGGAATGAACAGTCTAATGAGTACATAACGCAGATTGGCTAAACTGGAGAAAGACGGGAGTAATGAAACGTAACAGAAATGAGAACAACGTGAAAACATCGCGATTTGTAATCACGAACTGGATGAAGCTGCTACCTAGGCAACAAAATAGCCCATTACGGACGGAACAACGAGAATATAAAAAACATACTAGCATTGGCAAAGAGGACATTCGTGTCTTAATTTAAAGAAAAAACTTCTGAGTGTATACCTTTGGAGCACAACATTGTAGGGAAATGAAACTTGGGCTGTGGGAGAACTGGAACAGAAGAGAATCGAAGCATTTGATATGTGGTGCTACAGAAGAATGTTGAAAATCAAATGGACTGATAACGTATCAGTGAGAAGGTCTCCGCAGATTTGTTGAGAAAGGAATATGCGTGGGGTAGCCAGGCGGTTTGAGGCGCCTTGTCATGGTTCGCGCTGCTACACTCGTCGCAAGTTCGAGTCCTCCCTCGGGCATGGGTGTGTGTACTGTCCTTAGCGTAAGTTAGTTTAAGTTAGATTAAATAGTATGTAACCTTAGGGACCGATGACCTCAGCAGTTTGATCCCATAGGATTTCACAACAAATCCAGTCAAAAATCAAGGAATATATAGAAAACACTGACAAGAAGAAGAGACAGTAGTAGCACGTCTGTTGAGACATCACGGAATAAAGTCCACGGTACTAGAGGCAGCTACAGAGGGTAAAAACTGTGGAGGAAGACAGAGATTGGAATACATCCAGCAAATATATTAATTGAGGACTTAGGTTGCAAGTCCTACTCTGAGTTGAAGAGGTTGGCGCAGGAGAGAAATTCGTATCGAACCAGTCAGAAGAATGAGGACAAAAAAAAGGGGGGGGGGCATACTAATCTCAGTGTAATTCTATTTGCATAACTCAGTGGGTAAGGTAGACTACGATTCTAGGTCGAGCCAGATGCGGTGCACAACTTTAACCTGCCATTACACTAACATTTAAAGAGAACAAACAGCGCCATCACCAACTTAAAAGAACAGGACCGTAACCCGCATACCGGAGGACAAACAGAAACATAGAATGACTGAGTGAACAGTGACAAGAACCTAAAATCAGGCTGGCTACAACACACTTCTGAACCAAGCCGATTTAGACAAAGACGTACGCAACCCCATGCACCGCCAGTGACGAATTCGAGATTGACTATATAGCAATCAATCGGAGAAACACTAAAGAATAATGAGAAAGTCAGTAAGAATAAAAAAATAGCATCGGACCATTCATCATCATCATCATCATCATTTAAGACTGATTATGCCTTTCAGCGTTCAGTCTGGAGCATAGGCCCCCTTATAAAATTCCTCCATAATTCCCTATTCAGTGCTAACATTGGTGCCTCTTCTGACGTTAAGCCTATTACTTCAAAATCATTCTTAACCGAATCCAGGTACCTTCTACATCTACATGCATCTACATGACTACTCTGCAATTCACATTTAAGTGCTTGGCAGAGGGTTCATCGAACCACAATCATACTATCTCTCTACTATTCCACTCCCGAACAGCGAGCGGGAAAAACGAACACCTAAACCTTTCTGTTCGAGCTCTGATTTCTCTTATTTTATTTTGATGATCATTCCTACCTATGTAGGTTGGGCTCAACAAAATATTTTCGCATTCGGAAGAGAAAGTTGGTGACTGAAATTTCGTAAAAAGGTCTCGCCGCGACGAAAAACGTCTATGCTGTAATGACTTCCATCCCAACTCGTGTATCATATCTACCACACTCTCTCCCCTATAACGCGATAATACAAAACGAGCTGCCCTTTTTTGCACCCTTTCGATGTCCTCCGTCAATCCCACCTGGTAAGGATCCCACACCGCGCAACAATATTCTAACAGAGGACGAACGAGTGTAGTGTAAGCTGTCTCTTTAGTGGACCTGTTGCATCTTCTAAGTGTCCTGCCAATGAAACGCAACCTGTGGCTCGCCTTCCTGACAATATTATCTATGTGGTCCTTCCAACTGAAGTTGTTCGTAATTTTAACACCCAGGTACTTAGTTGAATTGACAGCCTTGAGAATTGTACTATTTATCGAGTAATCGAATTCCAACGAATTTCTTTTGGAACTCATGTGGATCATCTCACACTTTTCGTTATTTAGCGTCAACTGCCACCTGACACACCATACAGCAATCTTTTCTAAATCGCTTTGCAGCTGATACTGGTCTTCGGATGACCTTACTAGACGGTAAATTACAGCATCATCTGCGAACAGTCTAAGAGAACTGCTCAGATTGTCACCCAGGTCATTTATATAGATCAGGAACAGTAGAGGTCCCAGGACGCTTCCCTGGGGAACACCTGATATCACTTCAGTTTTACTCGATGATTTGCCGTCTATTATTACGAACTGCGACCTTCCTGACAGGAAATCACGAATCCAGTCGCACAACTGAGACGATACCCCATAGCTCCGCAGCTTGATTAGAAGTCGCTTGTGAGGAACTGTGTCAAAAGCTTTCCGGAAATCTAGAAATACGGAATCAACTTGAGATCCCCTGTCGAAAGCGGCCATTACTTCGTGCGAATAAAGAGCTAGCTGCGTTGCACAAGAGCGATGTTTTCTGAAGCCATGCTGATTACGTGTCAATAGATCGTTCCCTTCGAGGTGATTCATAATGTTTGAATACAGTATATGCTCCAAAACCCTACTGCAAACAGACGTCAATGATATAGGTCTGTAGTTAAATGGATTACTCCTACTACCCTTCTTGAACACTGGTGCGACCTGCGCAATTTTCCAATCTGTAGGTACAGATCTATCGGTGAGCGAGCGGTTGTATATGAGTGCTAAGTAGGGAGCTATAGTATCAGCGTAATCTGAAAGGAACCTAATCGGTATACAATCTGGACCTGAAGACTTGCCCGTATCAAGCGATTTGAGTTGCTTCGCAACCCCTAAGATATCTAACTTCTAAGAAACTCATGCTAGCAGATGTTCGTGTTTCAAATTCTGGAATATTCCATTCGTCTTCCCTGGTGAAGGAATTTCGGAAAACTGCGTTCAATAACTCCGCTTTAGCGGGGCAGTCGTCGATAACAGTACCATCGGCACTGCGCAGCGAAGGTATTGACTGCGTCTTGCCGCTTGTGTACTTTACATACGACCAGAATTTCTTCGGATTTTCTACCAAATTTCGAGACAATGTTTCGTTGTGGAACCTATTAAAGGCATCTCGCATCGAAGTACGTGCCAAATTTCGCGCGTCTGTAAATTTTAGCCCATCTTCGGGATTTCGCGTTCTTCTGAACTTCGCATGCTTTTTCCGTTGCCTCTGCAACAGCGTTCGGACCTTTCTTGTGTACCACGGGGGATCCGTTCCATCTCTTACCAATTTATGAGGTATGAATATCTCAATTGCTGTTGCTACTATATCTTTGAATTTGAGCCACATCTCGTCTACATTCGCATAGTCAGTTCGGAAGGAATGGAAATTGTCTTTTAGGAAGGCTTCTAGTGGCACTTTATCCGCTTTTTTAAATAAAATTATTTTGCGTTTGTTTCTGATGGATTTGGAAGAAATGGTATTGAGCCTAGCTACAACGACCTTGTGATCACTAATCCCTGTATCAGTCATGATGCTCTCTATCAGCTCTGGATTGTTTGTGGCTAAGAGGTCAAGTGTGTTTTCGCAACCATTTACAATTCGCGTGGATTCGTGGACTAACTGCTCGAAATAATTTTCGGAGAATGCATTTAGGACAATCTCGGAAGACGTTTTCTGCCTACCACCGGTTTTGAACAAGTATTTTTGCCAACATACCGAGGGTAGGTTGAAGTCCCCACCAACTATAACAGTATGAGTGGGGTATTTATTTGTTACGAGACTCAAACTTTCCCTGAACTGTTCCGCAACTGTATCATCGGAGTCTGGGGGTCGGTAGAAGGAGCCAATTATTAACTTAATTCGGCTGTTAAGTATAACCTCCACCCACACCAATTCGCACGGAGTATCTACTTCGACTTCATTACAAGATAAACCACTACTGACAGACACAAACACTCCACCACCAATTCTGCCTAATCTATCTTTCCTGAACACCGTCTGAGACTTCGTAAAAATTTCTGCAGAACTTATTTCAGGCTTTAGCCAGCTTTCTGTACCTATAACGATATCAGCTTCTGTGCTTTCTATTAGCGCTTGAAGCTCAGGGACTTTTCCAGCGCAACTACAACAATTTACAACTATAATTCCGACTGTTCCTTGATCCAAGCACGTCCTGTAATTGCCAAGCACCCTTTGACATTGCAGCCCATCCCGCACTTTCCCGAGTCCTTCTAACCTAAAAAACCGCCCAGTCCACGCCACACAGCCTCCGCTACCCGTGTAGCCGCCAGCTGAGTGTAGTGAACTCCTGACCTATTCAGCGGAACCCGAAACCCCACCACCCTATGGCGCAAGTCAAGGAATCTGCAGCCAATACGGTCGCAAAACCGTCTGAGCCTCTGATTCAGACCCTCCACCCGGCTCTGCACCAAAGGTCCGCAGTCGGTTCTGTCAACGATGCTGCAGATGGTGAGCTCTGCCTTCATCTCGTAAGCAAGACCGGCAGCCTTCACCAAATCAGATAGCCGCTGGAATCCAGAGAGAATTTCCTCAGACCCAAAGCGACACACGTCATTAGTGCCGACATGTGCCACCACCTGCAGCTGGCTGCACCCTGTGCTCTTCATGGCATCCGGAAGGACCCTTTCCACATCAGGAATGACTCCTCCCGGAATGCACACGGAGTGCACACTGGATTTCTTCCCCTCCTTAGCCGCCATATCCCTAAGGGGCTCCATTACGCGCCTAACATTGGAGCTCCCAATACCAGTAAGCCCACCCTCTGCGATTGCCCGGACCTTGAAGGCTGAGAATAATCCTCTGAAACAGGGCGGGCAGCTGCATCTGGCTCAGCCAGAGACAGTGCCTGAAACAGGTTTGTCAGACGCACCGAGGAGGCTTTCTGATCAGCCTCCGAGGACGCCTTTCGCTGCCTGCCACGCCTTGGAACGACCTCCCAATCAATCACAGGCGAGGGCTCAGCCCCACTGCCGTCAGCAACCGGGGCAACCACAGCGGCAGACCGATCTGGGGACAGACGGGACGAGGTTGACATCCCCGTGATACCCGAGTCCGGCTCCCCACAGTGGTGCCCATTGGCAACAGCCTCAAGCTGCGCGACCGAAGTCAGCGCCGATTGCAGCTGTGAGCGAAGGGATGCCAAGTCAGCCCTCATCCGAACACAGCAATCGCAGTCCCTGTCCATTCTAATCGATGTTTAACAACAGTTACCGAAACACGAGTCCGTGCCTAGATAACGCAAGCGGAACACGCAAAGAATGTATCAACTAACCTGTACAAATGCCTAACGACTGCGCTACAATCTGCTGAATTTACGATTACAGTAACCAAAACTCTAAATTGCACCTCCTATACGAAACTCACACGCAATTTAAATAAGAATCTACGAAGTAAACACTAAAGCGCGATGCTATAACTGTCAAATACTATAATACGCCCGAAATATATGAATTAAACAATGCAAGTACCCAAAAACACGCAAAGAAATTAATTAAACTATCTAACAAATAAGTAAGCTAGGGTTATACGACTTGCTGCTGCAGCTCCTGCAGCTGCTTCTCCATTGTCTACCCCGACTCCTCCTACCCCCTATTGCTGAACCCATGAGTCTCTTCGGTAACCTTGCTTTTCCCATGCGTGTAACATGGCCACACCATCTAAGCCTGTTCGCCCTGACTGCTACATCTATAGAGTTCATTCCCAGTTTTTCTTTGATTTCCTCATTGTTCCCATCTACTAGTACCTGCAATCATCCTAGCTACTTTCATATCCGTAACCTCAACCTTATCGATAATGTAACCTGAATCCATCCAGCTTTCGCTCCCATACAACAAAGTTTGTCGAAAGATTGAACGGTGCACAGATAACTTAGTCTTGGTACTGACTTCTTTCCTGCAGAAGAGAGTAGATCGTAGCTGAGCGCTCATTGCATTAGCTTTGCCACACCTCGCTTCCAGTTCTTTCGCTATGCAGTCAGTCGGACAAACACTAAAGATATGATGAATAATGAGAAAGTCAGTAATAATACAAGAATAGCATCGGAGCATTCATCATCATCATCGTTGTCGCCGCCATTTAAGACTGGTTATGCCTTTCAGCGTTCAGTCTGGAGCATAGTCCCCCTTATAAAATTCCTCCATGATCCAAATTCCATGAACAAAATCGAGAAATTAACAATGTACAACGAATGAGACATGAAACTGAACGCGGAGAAGCAGGATGAACTATGACGAAAGAAAGAAAAGAAAAAGAAACACTGGTGATGCAACAAAGACTATGAGGAAGCAGTAGAGAACGGCAGCAAAGCCTGGAGTGAATAAAGCAACCAAAGCTCGGAAAAATTAGAGAATTTCCTGCGAATGAGGAAGGAAGTGGCCAGAATAATAAGGTGGACGAGAAGACTGAGGATGGAACAAGAAAAACTCTAGGAAAAACAACAGTAGATATTTTTCTGGAAATTCAAAAAGAGGCTGACAAGATACATGAGCATAGACCTGTTTATAGGAGATAAGAGACGAAAACTGGTCATTATTACGAAGGAGAACTTTTTGTTACTTGCTCGATACTTTCACGATCTACTGAACTGTGAACCGCGTGAAGAGCAACTGGAATTGAAGTCGGGCACGAAAGAGAATTAGTGATGACTTCCAACCAGGGAAGAGGTTGCCTGTGATTTAATCGACCGAAAGAATCATAAGCAAATGTATGAAATGAGACAGCAGCCAAGATGATGAAGTGGGCAGATATAAGGTAGTGTAGAGCATCAGCGAAGAAATCTCGAAATCTTCCTGCTGTAATCAATACTAGACGAAGTCTGTCGGGCAGCCGATGGTCGTTTTCATCTGGGGGTGGAAATTCTGCAGACACAAAAGCAATGGTAAGATTCAGAGGAGCACCAGCGGAAGAATATGAGATCGATAACCGTGTGAAACAAGGAGGACCGTCACAAATATTATTCAGTACTGCGCTGAACAAAGTAGAAAACAAGAAACGAAGGGTGCATCTGGGACAGAAAAAGAACGGTAGGGTCCACGTGGACTACCTAGTCTTTGCGGACGACTTTGTGATAGTGAGACCTGATGGAAAGACGCAAAGAAGCAAGATAGCTAAAGGGCGGTAGTGAAATTCTCCTACATCGAAACAAAGACACTGAACACCACTGAAGATTAACAAACACCAGAAGACATCGTGAGAAAAAAAAAGAGGACCAAATATTATCAGTGAGAGAATAATACAGAGGATGAAGAAGCTGAAGTCAGTCCTACCAATTTTTTTGTGTCAGTATTTTGACGGGTTCTGAATATAATTAGCCGATTTATTGAACTTTGTATATCATTGGTTAAATGATCAGAGTTTGTGGATGATCTGTAGCTAATTTTAACATTGAGTAATTATATTAATATTTATATTATTGTTAACATGGACATTACATTCATTCTGAGCTGATGAAGTAATCATGATAATTTGATGAGAGAGTGTTTCTACTCTGAAATTGTATTTAAAGCGCACACACATTTAAACAAACGACTCAAAGGTCATCGCTGGTGAGCACTGCACATTTATTTTACCATCATGCAATGAAATCTCTCTTACAACCTTAAAGAATATATAATCGTGTGGTTGTTGATGATACTGTGATAAACAGGAAGTTTGAATCGTTCAGTGACTCTAGGAAGGTACAAGATGATTTAGATAAAATTTCTCGTTGGTGTGGTGTATGACAGACAGCTCTAAATATGGGAAAACCGAAGTTAATGCAGATGAGTAGGAAAAACAAACCCGTAATGTTAGAATACGGCATTAGTCGTGTACTGTCTGACGCAGTCAGCTCGATGTGAAATGGAATTGACATCAGGGACTGTAGTAGGGAAAGCGACTGATAGACTTGGCTTTATTGGGAGAATTTCAGGACAGAGTGGATCTTCTGTAAAGGAGGCCGCATATTTGAACGCTAGTGCGACCAATTCTGAAGTACTGCTCGAGTGTTTGGGATCCCGACCAGGTCGGATTATAGAAAGACATCGAAGCAGTTCACCGGAGGGCTTTTATATTTATTGTTCGGTCAACGCGGGAGTATTACGGAGATGAACTCAAGTGGGAGCCCCCGGAGGGAAGACAACGTCCTATTCGCGGAACACTAACGAGAAAATTTAGAGAAGCGGCACTCGAAACTGACTGTAGAACGATTCTACTGCGACCAACGTAAATTTCCGGAAGGGAGCACGAAGATAAGAGAAATTAGGGCTCGTGCGGAAGCATATAGACAGTCGTTTTACCTTCATTCTATTTGCGAGCGGAACAGGAAAGGAAATGACTACTGGGGGTGCAATATACACTCCGCCACGCACCATGCAGTGGCTTGCAGAATATGTAAACATCTACTTTTCCAACACTCCAGAACTGTGGAATTTAAAAGGTTCCAAATTAGTATTTCTCTGCTAAAACTCTCAAAGACATAAACACTATATACTATCCTGGTTACTAAAAACCATCAATACACAAAATTTATCACTCGTGCCGTACCCTCTGAGGAGCACAATTAAGTTTGCAGCAATTTCGCAAAATTAACACACTTTCAGATTACCTGTGTGTTTGTGATATGTGCTAAAACTGACGTAATAGGTCGCACAGATAAGAATTTGTTTTGTATTAAACAGTACTGGATGCAATATTCATCTTTACAGAGCTCCATTCGTGATTTTTTTTTTTTTTTGAGTGTGTCCTTGAAAATTCTTCTTGACATGCTTTCCGCAACATCTGTGTGTGTGTGTGTGTGTGTGTGTGTGTGCGCGACGCTAGCATCTGCTTACGGGGCACACAGTGACAGTACACACACACACACACACACACACACACACACACACACACACACACACACCACAGTGCGCGGCGAATTATCGACTGAGCAGCGGCGCCGCTGGTGGTTCATTACGGCACAGGCGGCGAGCTCAGATGAAAGCCACTTGCATCCGATGTGTCTGCGTGCCTAACGGCGTGCAGGAATCTCCTTCTACCCGCGAGAGCACTCTTTAATTACACTGCGGCAATCCTTCCTCAGTTGTTACTTTAATCATGCTTATCATGTGGATGAGAATGAATATTATCAAGAACTTTACTTACTTATCTGCTTACAGTCATCAGTATTCCTCAGTTTATCCGCCCCGCAGCGAAATTATTGGGTCAAACTAGCAAGCACCCACTACATCCAAAATCGTCCGCGTTTCAGTACAATCAACGGTGATTTATCCCACACATATACGAAGTATCACACACAGAAACGAAAGGGGCGAGTGTAGGACAATGAAACAAGCATCATCGCCGTCTTCCTTTCAAAGATCAGGCTATTCCCCATTCCGAAATCACAAAAAAGAAATCATGTCTAGCCATTTTCCCATTCAGTCTCCAGTTCAGAATCTTCTGGGAAATTCTTGACCCGACATTCTCATGAGGTATTTCCAGTTCTCGCGAGACCTTTGAATTTTTGCCTTCATGTTGAAAATATTTAATCCTGTTCTAATATTTTTATGTCTAATAATGTCTCTTCTTGTGCAGCCATTCGTAATCCTCAGGAGCCGTAGTGACCACGCGGTTCTAGGCGCTTCAGTCTGGAACCGCGCGACCGCTACAGTCGCGGGTTCGAATTCTGCCTCGGGCATGGATGTGTGTGATGTCCTTAGGTTAGTTAGGTTTACGCAGTTCTAAGTTCTAGGGGACTGACGACCTCAGCTGTTAAGTCACATAGTGCTCAGAGCTATTTGAACCATTTTGAACCTTTGGTAACTCAACTTTCACGTCCGTAGGATAAGACAGAAGCCGCAATAATTTTGCAGAACGCCATCGTCCAGTATTCTGCTAACGGTCCCACAGACAGGAATTTGTGTGTTTTATTTTCAACATCGGAGTCAAAATCAAAACTTATAATAGATTCGAGCAGACTTGTTCAAAGCTGTATCATATAAAATAATTGTGATGTTCGTGGATTTTTTTTCCTTGGAACACCGTTATTTTCTAAATATCCACGGGTGTACTGCCGGTCTATAGTGTCCAACGGGCACAATATTTCGGCGATCAAACACGTCGCCATCATCAGGTGAACTGACGGACTGAGCTCCTGTGAACGCGCCGGCGCGGAGATCCGTACGCTATGGCTGCTTAGGGGGAACTGGGTTCGGTGCGAATTTCGATGGCCTCTCTAACAACGCTGTCCCAGTATCTCGATCTGTACCAGAATCCTCGTGCGGTAATACTCCATAGCGTGATTTTCCGACAAACAATGTTCAACGACCGCCGACTTGCTCGGATACATCAGTCGAGTGTGCCTCTGGTGTTCACGGCATCTGTAAAGATGCTCTGTAAAGATGAATATTGCATCCAGTACTGTTTAATACAAAACAAATTCTTATCTGTGCGACCTATTACGTCAGTTTTAGCACATATCACAAACACACTGGTAATCTGAAAGTGTGTTAATTTTGCGAAATTGCTGCAAACTTAATTGTGCTCCTCAGAGGGTACGGCACGAGTGATAAATTTTGTGTATTGATGGTTTTTAGTAACCAGGATAGTATATAGTGTTTATGTCTATGAGAGTTTTAGCAGAGAAATACTAATTTTGGAACCTTTTAAATTCCACAGTTCTGGAGTGTTGGAAAAGTAGATGTTTACATATTCTGCAAGCCACTGCATGGTGCGTGGCGGAGTGTATATTGCACCCCCACTAGTCATAAGCATCGTCTGACCAATATACGACTTGCCACATTGACACGGAATCTGGTACACGACAACCTCATAAACCGTGACTGTGGCTATAATCTTAGCAAGACTTGGGAACCAGCGATTGGGTTAATCAAGAGTAAATCGAGCAAACGCATAGTTGTGACGACCACGGTGGACGTCATCTCAGACGCCGTCGCAATCTGTTCCACCGCGCTACCGTGGTGCGGGGCGCGCACGGCGGAGGGAGCGCGCCGCGGGCGGAGGGTATTTAAATCGCCCGCCGCCGCGACCGAACCCAGTTCCCCCTGAGCAGCCATAGCGTACGGATCTCCGTGCCGGTACGTTCACAGGAGCTCAGTCCGTCAGTTCACCTGATGATGCGGACGTGTTTGATCGCCGAAACATTGTGCCCGTTGGACACTGTAGACCGGCAGTACACCCGTGGATATTTTGATTATCAAATACGCCGGGAGAAACTCAAGAATCACACCGTTATTTTCGTTTTACTCCAAGAAACTTTTAAACTCTGTACCTTGCATTAAACAAAGAAATAGCCCCCCAAAAAATGGCTCTGAGCACTATGGGACTTAACATCTATGGTCATCAGTCCCCTAGAACTTAGAATCACTTAAACCTAACTAACCTAAGGATATCACACAACACCCAGTCATCACGAGGCAGAGAAAATCCCTGACCCCGCCGGGAATCGAACCCGGGAACCCGGGCATGGGAAGCGAGAACGCTACCGCACGACCACGAGCTCCGGACAATAGCCCCAAAAATAGGTCTGGATACCAATGATTTCCTGGTGTGGTCACGTTTATGATGTAGCTTCGTTGCTGGCACATTGCTGTCTATTTCATGAGTTCGTTGGTGAGGGGCAAAAAGTGACCTCGAAGCAACCAATCACAGTTCAAAGTTCGGGCCGGGCCGACGATTTGCAAGCAACGACGCTCTGGTATAAATACGATCCCTAGTTACATGTACAGTGAACAGCAGACATAGTGTGTACTTGTAGCTTTTGAAGCGGTTGCGATGGCTTCACACAGATTTTGCTTGGCATCCATTTCATGTATAGGCATGCTAATACCAATATGAGAGAGGCAGCACGAGTATGTTACTAACGATGAGCTCAGGGAAAGAGACCATACAGCAGAGTGATCACTAGGTCCCATCATTGCCAGTGCGAAACTGGTTCATCTAACTCAACATACTGACTACGAACATCGTTGTCGTCATGCCGCTGGAGACATCTCTTACGGTGCCAAAGGGCGTCGGACAGGTATGACTGCTGCACACTGTTATTACATCTCGATTCTTTAATAGAAGTCATTTCTGGTCCACTTAAATTAATAAAATCTTTGAAAACATCGAGTCGACACAACAGCGTCACACTCTCTTTACGTTTGCGACGCCAAATGCATTTGAAAGTGGGCATAGGCCTCAACTGGCCAGTAATGTGATGCAATACATGCTGCAATAAAGAACAATTTTAGAAAAAAATTGACAGCCTAAAATGGACATTTAAAATAGTTTTAACATTTAGAAATTACATCGAAGCTTAAGACCACGACATGAAGAAACTAAAAGCTAAGGGCCAAGAATAACTGGCTGAACAATGTCTCAGGCAAAACATTTTTCAGACAGAATTTATCTGTTCACCAACGGAAATATTCACAGCACTGGAACTTTTGGAGCACTTCAAAGGAAGTCAAAATAAAGATGTCGACGTCTTCTTGGCCCACAATAGTTGAGTGTCATCCAGGCTGACTTCCTCTGCAAGTAGCTGGAGACGGTGATTCCTCCCACCACCTCTTCCTCGATGATTCTGTGAAATATTATCTCAAGCACTACCAAAGCCAATCAGCCATTAGAATCCTTCTTGTGCTCCTTCTCTGTGATAAATATCGAGCGTTATAGCAGGAGTAACGATTTCTATGACACTCCTCGGAGTGCTTTCACTGTGTTCCAGTATTAATACTGTGGTGATCACTTCTCGAGTCAAAGTTTTTAATGGCGTATAAGGTGAGCAGGTGAGGTGATGGCACTTCAGGTGCACGAGGTTGAGCCTAGAAGCTGCTGAGGGTAGCTGTTAGCCGAACAGTGTTGTCTGGAAACATGTTTATCGCTCGTGGTTTCACAACAAGTTTGGTCTTTGCGGGTGTGGCGGCGTACTGAATCACACATTCGAGTGC
Organism: Schistocerca gregaria; assembly: GCF_023897955.1. NCBI lineage: Eukaryota > Metazoa > Arthropoda > Insecta > Orthoptera > Acrididae > Schistocerca > Schistocerca gregaria. Next base: position 665,996,881 of record NC_064920.1, read on the forward strand.
TAATAGGAATGTGAGCACAGCACTTTGGCATCGCGCAGTGGTCAGGGCCCAACAGCGATTTCGTGCAGATAACCGTATCAAGAACCCGCAGGCTCAAGCCTACAGTGGCTCACCAGCTGTTTGTGCAGACCGCCTCAGTGCTCTCGCAGAGCGACGCGTGCTTAGGCCTGTACCAACAGCACGTCATGTATGGTGGTCGTCGTGAAAGTAGAAGTCTAGGAATGCCCAACCCGGGAGGCAGCAACATGTACTGCCAGGAAGGCAGTTCTCAGGTGCCTTGCCAAACGAGTTGATGGCAGTAACTTGCAGTCATTTGGTGTGGCCAATCATCGGCGCGTCTTCATTCAGTCATGGAGGTCACCGAACAGCGTGGCTGAGTTCCACTGCACTCGGCCGGCACCAGTCTCGGAGGCGAAGTCTTCACTCAGGCAAGCAACACATCACGATTCTCCAACCATGTTACTAGCGAGACTGTCAATCCGTCTGAATCAGAGATGCAGATGGGGTCAGTAGACATTAAATCTGAAGCTTCTGAAGCTGGGGTACTTAAGCTGGACATAACGTCATCGTGGTCGGCGAAGCAGTCACTTGTTCTCATTATCCAGACATAATGACCTTTCTAGAATCTGAGAAGCTCATCTGCAGAAACCAGCACGGTTTTAGGAAACAGCAGTCATGCGAGAGACAGCTGGCCCTCTTTGTGCATGATATACAAAAAGTTCTAGATGCTGACTCCCAGGTTGATGCCATATTTCTCGGTTTCGAAAGGCGTTCGACTCAGTTCCGCTCTGTCGCTTGCTCCAAAAAGTGCTCGCTTACGGTCTGTACGATGACTTATGCGGTTGGATAGAAAGTTTTCTAACAGACAGGGAGCAGTATGTCGTCCTGAATGGGGTGACTTCAAACAGAAACAAGCGTAACTTCAGGTATGCCCCAGAGCAGCGTAATAGGTCCTCTGCTTTTTACGGTTTACATAAACGATCTGGTTTATGGTATTGGCAGCGACTGTTTGCCGATGATGCTGTAGTCCAGAGGAAAGTAGTATCACACGAAAGTTGTGAACAAATCAATGAGGATTTGCAGAAAATAAATTCGTAATGTAACGACTGGCACTTATCTTTCAATATTAGTAAGTGTAACCTACTGCGTATAACAAAGAGAAAATCCCCATTAATATACGAGTACAAAATAAATGCCCAGTCATTGGAATCGGTAACATCCGTCAATTACCTGGGTGTGACTATTCGAAATGATCTCAAATGGAATGATCAGATTATACAAGTAATAGCCAAGGCGAACTCTAGATTGCAGTCTGTTGGTAGAATCCTGAAGCGACGCAGTCCTTCAACAAAGGAAATTGCCTACAGTACCTTAGGTCGCCCAGTTTTAGAGTATCGTTCGTCTGTACGGGACCCTTACCAGTTGGGTCTCGTTCAAGAGATTGACAAGGTCCAAAGAAGAGTATGAATATTAGTGACTGGTACATTTAGTCATCGCAAGAGCGTTACAAATATCATACAAAGTTTCAAGTGGGATACACTTGCAGATAGAAGACGTGCTAAACGGAAGGGGCTGCTCACTAAATTGCGAAATCCGATCTTCGCCGAGGATGTATAGCATATACACTCCTGGACATTGAAATAAGAACACCGTGAATTCATTGTCCCAGGAAGGGGAAACTTTATTGACACATTCCTGGGGTCAGATACATCACATGATCACACTGACAGAACCACAGGCACATAGATACAGGCAACAGAGCATGCACAATGTCGGCACTAGTACAGTGTATATCCACCTTTCGCAGCAATGCAGGCTGCTATTCTCCCATGGAGACGATCGTAGAGATGCTGGATGTAGTCCTGTGGAACGGCTTGCCATGCCATTTCCACCTGGCGCCTCAGTTGGACCAGCGTTCGTGCTGGACGTGCAGACCGCGTGAGACGACGCTTCATCCAGTCCCAAACATGCTCAATGGGGGACAGATCCGGAGATCTTGCTGGCCAGGGTAGCTGACTTACACCTTCTAGAGCACGTTGGGTGGCACGGGATACATGCGGACGTGCATTGTCCTGTTGGAACAGCAAGTTCCCTTGCCGGTCTAGGAATGGTAGAACGATGGGTTCGATGACGGTTTGGATGTACCGTGTCCCCTCGATGATAACCAGAGGTGTACGGCCAGTGTAGGAGATCGCCCCCCCACACCATAATGCCAGGTGTTGGCCCTGTGTGCCTCGGTCATATGCAGTCCTGATTGTGGCGCTCACCTGCACGGCACCAAACACGCATACGACCATCATTGGCACCAAGGCAGAAGCGACTCTCATCGCTGAAGACGACACGTCTCCATTCGTCCCTCCATTCACGCCTGTCGCGACACCACTGGAGGCGGGCTACACGATGTTGGGGCGTGAGCGGAAGACGGCCTAATGGTGTGCGGGACCGTAGCCCAGCTTCATGGAGACGGTTGCGAATGGTCCTCGCCGATACCCCAGGAGCAACAGTGTCCCTAATTTGCTGGGAAGTGGCGGTGCGGTCCCCTACGGCACTGCATAGGATCCTACGGTCTTGGCGTGCATCCGTGCGTCGCTGCGGTTCGGTCCCAGGTCGACGGGCACGTGCACCTTCCGCCGACCACTGGCGACAACATCGATGTACTGTGGAGACCTCACGCCCAACGTGTTGAGCAATTCGGCGGTACGTCCACCCGGCCTCCCGCATGCCCACTATACGCCCTCGCTCAAAGTCCGTCAACTGCACATACGGTTCGCGTCCACACTGTCGCGGCATGCTACCAGTGTTAAAGACTGCGATGGAGCTCCGTATGCCACGGCAAACTGGCTGACACTGACTGCGGCGGTGCACAAATGCTGCGCAGCTAGCGCCATTCGACGGCCAACACCGCGGTTCCTGGTGTGTGTGATCATTGATTGTACAGCCCTCTCGCAGTGTCCGGAGCAAGTATGGTGGGTCTGACACACCGGTGTCAATGTGTTCTTTTTTCCATTTCCAGGAGTGTATTATTACCACCAATTTTCAAATCGCGCAATGATGACCATTTAAAGATTAGAGAAATTAGAGCTCGTACTGAGACGTTTAGACAGTCGTTTTTCCCTCGTGCGATCCGCTAGTGGAACAGGGGTGGAGGGTGAATATGACGCGCGAATTGTGCCCTCTGCCACACACCGCTTGGTGGCTAGCGGAGTATGTATGTAGATGTAGAGGTAGAGGTGTCAGCAGACTCCCCCCCACCCATTGTTGTCCAGTTATTGTCTTTTCCCCTTACCCTCGCACTTCCCATCAGTGATAGGACGCTGTGGAGCGGCTGAGTGCGGACGTCGAATGTTATTACTCCTACTGCGTGGCTCGGAGAATAGCGTATTGGTAACTGTCGTATTGCGCCGTTTGCACTGCTACATTAGGGCTCGGTTCGGCATGGAAATGTATTACGAGTGTGCCCCGTCTTCTGCAACATGAGCACCGTTCTCATGCTCCAGATACTATTTGTGACACCTGGTCCTCTAACGTCTGTGCCAAGTAACATTTTTTTTTAATTTGTATACACACCGAGTAATTGCCACTGCTGTGCAGCAATGTAACGATGAAACACACGGCTCAGAATCATACTCTACTTGTTTTGTTAACACTATATAAAATTACTTAAGGCCTCCTGTTTCACGTAGTACATTAAATATCCGTTTGTCCTGCATATTGCTAGCAAAAGAGCGAATACTTCCCTGTGTTATCAGTGTTAATAACTTTAATATATAGAGTCAACTAAGGTTCTCTCCCTTTTTACTTTTTTTATTTCTTAAGTATGTTCGGAAGAACATTCGGAAAATGCCCTTAATATGAGGAGAACACCTCTGCAGAGCTCTGTTATGCGACCTTTACAGATATAACACTGGACTGTTCTGCAGCCTGTATTGAAGTATAACACCAGAAATGACGTGTGAGACACTGCTTGCTTTACGAGAAATACAAACAACATGGACGATGGCAGCAACTAGATGAAAGATTGACCTTCAGTACCAACTGCAGCATAAAAATGTTCACATAAGCTTCATTTAGCTCACGTCTGTTGCTGTCATGTTATTCCCGACACAGCTTTGTAATCGTTCTCTTTACACTTAGCGAAAAATTGTCTGCCTCGTAGTTCACCCTTTCATTCCACTCGCCTCGCCTTGCTCCTGACATGATTTTCTCCCTCACAGCCCTAGAATTTTATTACATAATGGAAATCTCTATAGAAAACAGTTTTCTGTAGTGACAACTCCTTTATATTTAGTACACGTTTCGGAATAGTTCTATGACGAACTTTTTGTTCTAATTTTCATGGACACTTCTCCATTACGTGCGCGCACCCATAGTTTGTCCCCATTTTCTACGAGGTTTTAAAATAGGGACTATCTTCTACCATTTTAGAGCTTTTTCTGGATTTATGTTTGAAACCCTGATAAATAATAATCTCAAACAGTATAGTATTGCCACACTCAGTGTTTTTCTCGCACTCAGGGAAGCAATCACAATAACTGCTGAAAAATTAGAATATTTCGAGACGTAGTCCATCCAAGAGAGATCTCTACAAGAAGTTTTCATTAGCTCGTTTCTCTAACAAAAATCTACATCTACACCCCTACTCCGCAAGCCACCTGACGGTGTGGGCAGAGGGTACCCTGAGTACCTCTATCGGTTCTCCCTTCTATTCCAGTCTCGTATTGTTCGTGGAAAGATGGATTGTAGGTATGCTTCTGTGTGGGCTCTAATCTCTCTGATTTTATCCTCATGGTCTCTTCGCGAGATATACGTAAGAGGGAGCAATATACTGTTTGACTCCTCGGTGAAGATATGTTCTCGAAACTTTAACAAAAGCCCGTACCGAGCTACTGAGCGTCTCTCCTGTAGAGTCTTCCACTGGAGTTTATTATCTGCGTAACGCTTTCGCGATTACTAAATGATCCTGTAACGAAGCGCGCTGCTCTCCGTTAGATCTTCTCTATCTCTTCTATCAACCCTACCTGGTACGGATCCCACACTGCTGAGCAGTATTCAAGCAGTGGGCGAACAAGCGTACTGTAACCTACTTCCTTTGTTTTCGGATTGTATTTCCTTAGGATTCTTCCAATGAATCTCAGTCTGGCATCTGCTTTACCGACAATCAACTTTATATGATCATTCCATTTTAAATCACTCCTAATGCACACTCCCAGATGATTTATGGAATTAACTGCTTCCAGTTGCTGACCTGCTATTTTGTAGCTAAATGATAAGTAACTATCTATATGTTCGCAGCACATTACATTTGTCTACATTGAGATTCAATTGCCATTCCGTGCACCATGCGTCAATTCGCCGCAGATCCTCCTGCATTTCAGTACAATTTTCCATTGTTGCAACCTCTCGATACACCACAGCATCATCTGCAAAAAGCCTCAGTGAACTTCCGATGTCATCCACAAGGTCATTAATGTATATTGTGAATAGCAACGGTCCTATGACACTTCCCTGCGGCACACCTGAAATCACTCTTACTTCGGAAGACTTCTCTCCATTGAGAATGACTTGCTGCGTTCTATTATCTAGGAACTCTTCAATCCAATCACACAATTGGTCTGATAGTCCGTATGCTCTTACTTTGTTCATTAAACGACTGTGGAGAACTGTATCGAACGCCTTTGGAAATCGCGAAACACGGCATCTACCTGGGAACCCGTGTCTATGGCCCTCTGAGTCTCGTGGACGAATAGCGTGAGCTGGGTTTCACACGACCGTCTTTTTCAAAACCCATGCTGATTCCTACAGAGTAAATTTCTAGTCTCCAGAAAAGTCATTATACTCGAACATAATACGAGTTACAAAATTCTTCAACTGATCGACGTTAGAGTTATAGGTCTATAGTTCTGCACATCTATTTGACGTCCCTTCTTGAAAACGGGGATCTGTAGGGAACGCTACGCTCTTCTAGAGACCTACGGTACACCGCTGCAAGAAGGGGGCAAGTTCCTTCGCGTACTCTGTGTAAAATCGACCTGGTATCCCATCAGGTCCAGCGGCCTTTCCTCTTGAGCGATTTTAATTATTTCTCTATCCCTCTGTCGTCTATTTCGATATCTACCATTCTGTCATCTGTGCGACAATCTAGAGAAGGAACTACAGTGCAGTCTTCCTCTGCCTCATAGCTCTCATAGTTCACCCTTTCATTCCAATCGCCTCGCCTTACTCCTGACTGACATGAATTTCTCCCTCACAGCCCTAGAATTTTATTACATAATGGAAATGTCTAGAGAAAGCAGTTTTTTGTAGTGACAGCTCCTTTATATTTAGTACACGTTTCGGAATTGTTCTATGACGAACTTTTTGTTCTAATTTTCATGGACACTTCTCTGTGTCTGGATGTACAGTAATTATACGTCAAAGAAACCACAGAAGTAATCTAGTGCTTTTTTCTCCAACATCGTCAATTTCACTACTTCCCATTTCTCATCTCCATAATTCATAATCCATCATTACACTAAAAGTTAAAAAAAAATTAACAGAATGAATTGCTGCCCTGACCGTGACATCTGCGATTGAATTAACATTTTCGAGTAGAACTTTCAGTACGTACTTTTTACTAAATAAGTTCTTTTTCCCCTCAACACGCTATTTAAAAATTAAAAATGATTTTTCTTAATTTATCTAGCTCTTTTTAATTATGTAGCCATTAAGCCCTACTCCTTGGTGAAAATGGGCACTTCTGTATCTGTTGTATTATTAATTATTTAGTAGATTTTAATTAGGTTAAAAGAGCAACTAAAATTTATGGTGTTCATCATGTTCATCCTTCTCCTATGTGGGATGCAGTAACACTGTGCCCGACACTTCTTGGAACGTACCCTCTGGGAATGTGAACAGTGAACCCCTCCGTGATGCACAACGCCTCATTTGTAGCGTCTGCCGCTGGAATTTGTTGCGTGTCTCCGTACCGCTCTCGCACCGACTAAACGATCCCCCGACAAAACTCGCCGCTTTTATATCTCTTATTAATCCTACTTGATAACGGTTCCACACTTGTGAAAAATACTCAAGAACAGATCGAATAGTTATATATCCGAGGATGAATTAATTATTTACATTCTTCCAATGAAACACTGCCCGGTATTTGATTCTTCTGTAATTAGACTTATGTAGTAAATCCACTTCAGGCTGCCGCGCATCGTTTCTGCTAAGTTTTTACAGTCGTTACTGTTTCCAGTCATTTGTCGCCAACAGCGTAATCCTACAGAAATGGATCTCTTCGCCCATGTGTAGTGAGTTACATTTATTTACGTTCAGGGTCAACTGCCAGTCCGTGCACCAGATGTCGTTCCTCTGCAGGACTCCATTCACATCTCAAAACTGGCCTGCGTTGCAGTCTCTCTGTAAACAACAACTTTGTCTGCGAATATCCGCACGGAGCCTAAAACAGTACCCATTAGATCATTAATAGATATGGTAGTGCTCTGTAACATTCACTTGGAGTAACCACAAAAATACTGTTACATCCGTCCATTTCGTTAAGAGCTATTTGTTGTGTTCTGTTCGCACTATATCCAAGCACAAATGTCGTCACATACTCAGCGGTCTCGTATGTTGATTACTAAAGTTCCGAACTGTATCAAGCGCGATCCAAAAGCCAATGAACGCGGTGTCAACCCAGGCGCCTTTCCCCACGGCGCTCTCGATTCCATGAACGAACAGTGTGTCCTGAGTTTCGCAGGATCTGTGTTCGCGGAATCCATGCTGGTTTTTATAGAGGAGGTTTTCATTCTCTAAAAAGTGCATAGCGCATTAGCATAAAACGTGTTCCATAATTCTACAATAAATTGACGTCAGCGATAGAGGCCAATGACTACTATCGTTGCTCCAGCGAACTACGATAATTTTAGAAGATGTATGTTACCTTTGCTATATTGAATTTTACACATTTTTGCCGACCCGTTTCAGTTGTCAACCAACAACCAGTGAAAAACAAAGAAAAAACAAAAAACAATACGGCTTTTACTTTTCATATACCCTGCTACAGACGAATGCCGTACTTCAGGGCATATTATGATATAAATTAGCAGTAATCAGTGAAATATTGTGATTCATTCAGCAGAGACGCAGAGATGAAGGTAACGTTAAGATCAGCCAAATACTGAAGCTATTTGTTTGTCGTGGCTAAATCGAACGTACCGCCATGTTTTAACTTCAGTGTAGAATGGTAGACTGTTTATTTGGGTACATTTAGGGGCGAGACCTCTTCCAGCTGGTAGCGGTGATGTAATGGTGTTGGCAGTATCTATCCCTCAGCTAAATAAGTCAGAATATTTCATTGACAGCTGTTGACGATTATCAAAAAATTTGTCTGCTACTGATGTGTGGATTAGCCGCGACAGCAGCTAAAACACCTACTTGGGCATCATCATTTGTTGCAGGTCGAGGTTGACGTTTCACATGTGGCTGAACATTTCCTGTTTCCTCAAATAACGTAACTACCCGGCGAACGGTCCGGACACTTGGATGATGTCGTCCAGGGTACCGAGCAGCATACATAGCACACGCCCGTTGGGCATTTTGATGACAATAGCCATACATCAAGACGATATCGACCTTTTCCGCAATTGGTAGACGGTCCGTTTTAACACTGGTAATATATCACGAAGCAAATACCGTCCGCACTGGCGGAATGTTACGTGATACCATGTACTTATACGTTTGTGAGTATTACAGCGCCATCTACCACAAAGCGAAAAAAGTTCAAAAAATGTTCAAATGGCTCTGAGAACTATGCGACTTAACTTCTGAGGTCATCAGTCGCCTAGAACTTAGAACTAATTAAACCTAACTAACCTAAGGACATCACACACATCCATGCCCGAGGCAGGATTCGAACCTGCGACCGTAACGGTCGCTCGGTTCCAGACTGTAGCGCCTAGAACCGCACGGCCACCCCAGCCGGCGCGAAAAAAGTGGTCCAACTAAAACATTCATATTTCTTTACGTACTACACGAACATGTAATAAAAAATGGGGTTCCTATGGCAGCGCCATCTAGCGGGCCAAGCATAGCGCCATCTGGTTTCCCCCTTCAAGCTAGACTAGTTTCGTTCTTTGTAGTTTTTTCGTTTGATGCTTATTCGTGAGATATTTGGCCCAGTGACTATCAATGGACCACTCTGTACACGAAATGCGTATGGCGTTACTCCTACCTGCGTTGTGCTGTTAAGCTGAAATGCTAATTAAGTGCATATCCAAGCGTGTTTTTTGGTTGCCGCGTCCATGGTGTTGGAACTTTGATAGCCAGGAAATGTGTGAGATATTGTACTCTTACAAGGAAACCTCTCCATCGCCCCCCCCCCCCCCCCCTCAGATTTAGTTACAAGTTGGCACAATGGATAGGCCTTGAAAAACTGAACACAGATCAATCGAGAAAACAGGAAGAAGTTGTGTGGAACTAAGAAAAAAATAAGCAAAATATACAAACTGAGTAGTCCATGCGCAAGATAGGCAACAACAAGGATAGGCTGCACTCATGAGCGCCGTGGTCCCATGGTTAGCGTGAGCAGCTGCGGAACAAGAGGTCCTTGGTTCAAATCTTCCCTCTAGTGAGACGTTTACTTTCTTCATTTTCGCAAAGTTATGATCTGTCCGTTCGTTAATTGACGTCTCTGTTCACTGTAATAAGTTTAGTGTCTGTGTATTGCGACCGCCCCACAAAACCGTGCGATTAGTAGACGAAAGGACGTGCCCCTCCAATGGGGACCGCAAACATTTGATCGCAAGACCATAGGTCAACCGATTCCTCCACAGGAAAACACGTCTGATATATTCTATACGACACTGGTGACGGCATGTGCGTCACATGACAGGAATATGTTGTTTAGGTGTAGCGTCCCCATACTACGGCGCAGTTACCTCGAATCGGACGGACGGACGGACAGATAATAATTGTCTAAAAATATAAAATTAATCTTAGCGCCCCAGGGAAGACTTCAACCAAGGACCTCTCGTTCCGCAGCTACTCACGCTAACCACGAGACCACGGCGCTCGTTAGTCCACCTTGTCCTTCTTGTTGACTATATTTCGCGTGGACTACTCAATTTGTATATTTTGCTTATTTTTTTCATAGTTCCACACAACTTCTTCCTGCTTTCTCGATTGTTCTGTGTTCAGTTTTTCAAGGCCTATCCACCCTGCCAACTTATAACTAAATCTGAGGGGGGTCCGATGGGGAGGTTCCCTTGTTAGAATCGCTCGGATAGAGCACTGTGCGCGGGTAGTGGGAGGCACACAGTTTTTACCTGCAGTACGGGACATGAAGATATGGAGAACGGATGGGGCGTCCTCACTGCAGCCACACGCCGGCCACATGGCGCTGGTGTAGACCGCAGGCACTGCTGCGCCCCAGTAACACGGCGCAGCTCGGCGCCTCCCCGGACGCGTCAGCGCGCGTTGCGTTCTATTTTACGCTCGTGTTTGGCCTCCACGCCCGGCCTTTACTGTCGCTGCAGTCGCCCTGCTGATGGCCTGCGGTGTCGCATGTGCGCGCTAAAGGCGCGGCTCACACGTGCGAGCTTCGGGGCTAATGACGCGGCAGGCGCTGTTGCCCTACCCGCAGGCTTCACACAGTAAGGGAAACGAGTGTAGAGAGGGGTCCAGAGAAATGTAGACATTCTCTGATAGTCAACATTAATGGAACAAAATGACATAACGTTACAATTCTTGCACGGGGCGAAGGTTATTTTATGCTTTCAAATTAACACTCACTAGTGGCCAAACAACGTCGATGCCGCTGACCCGTTGATCAACTATGGCTGTCACTGTTGCTGGTGTGACAGCCGCACAGTATGTTCGACGGCTTCTCGTAGCTCGTATAGTATAGCTGGCTTCTGTTGATAAACCATTCATTTTTCAAGACCCCGCCCCAGAGGTAGAATTACGACGTGTAAGGTCTGTAGACCGTGGTGGGTACTCAATAGCTCGTCTCAGACCTATCCATCGTGCAGGTAGATTTTCATCCAAGTAGTCTCTAACATCTCTGTGGTAGGGAGGCGGAGCGCCATCTTGCTGTAGGTAAAAGCTTTCATTTACAAACACCTCTCGGATGGCAGGTAAAATCGATGTTTGCAGCATGGAAAATACACCTCACCAGTTACGGTACCTTCAAAGAAGACTGGGCTAATGCAACCGCGCGATGATAGACGACACCACATATTAACACCCGGCAAATTAACACATTTGTGCAGGTGAACGTAAGATTTTCCAGAGCCCAGTACAAGCAGTTGCGACGGTTTACAGCACCGCTCAGTTTGAAATCCGCCTCCTCAGACCAGATAGCCATCCCTCTAGAAGCATGGCTTCACACCACTCGCAGTACTACATCCTTCGATTCAGGTTGTCAGAGTGGTTCAAATGGCTCTGAGCTGTATGGGACTTAACATCTGAAGTCATCAGTCCCCTAGAACTTAGAACTACTTAAATTTAAGTACCCTAAGGACATCACATACATCCATACCCGAGGCAGGATTCGAACCTGCGACCGTAGCAGTCACACAGTTCCGAAATGAAGCGTCTATGCCGCTGAGCCGTTGATCAACTATGGCTGTCACTGTTGCTGGTGTGACAGCCGCACAGTATGTTCGACGGCTTCTCGTAGCTCGTATAGTATAGCTGGCTTCTGTTGATAAACTTCATTCATTTTTCAAGACCCCGCCCCAGAGGTAGAATTACGACGTGTAAGGTCTGTAGACCGTGGTGGGTACTCAATAGCTCGTCTCAGACCTATCCATCGTGCAGGTAGATTTTCATCCAAGTAGTCTCTAACATCTCTGTGGTAGGGAGGCGGAGCGCCATCTTGCTGTAGGTAAAAGCTTTCATTTACAAACACCTCTCGGATGGCAGGTAAAATCGATGTTTGCAGCATGGAAAATACACCTCACCAGTTACGGTACCTTCAAAGAAGACTGGGCTAATGCAACCGCGCGATGATAGACGACACCACATATTAACACCCGGCAAATTAACACATTTGTGCAGGTGAACGTAAGATTTTCCAGAGCCCAGTACAAGCAGTTGCGACGGTTTACAGCACCGCTCAGTTTGAAATCCGCCTCCTCAGACCAGATAGCCATCCATCTAGAAGCATGGCTTCACACCACTCGCAGTACTACATCCTTCGATTCAGGTTGTCAGAGTGGTTCAAATGGCTCTGAGCTGTATGGGACTTAACATCTGAAGTCATCAGTCCCCTAGAACTTAGAACTACTTAAATTTAAGTACCCTAAGGACATCACATACATCCATACCCGAGGCAGGATTCGAACCTGCGACCGTAGCAGTCACACAGTTCCGAAATGAAGCGTCTAGAACCGCTCGGCCACCCTGGCCGGCCAGGTCGTCCTCTTTCACAACAGCGAACTTGGAATGTACATTTTCCACTTTGCGGCCTTACGAACTCGTCGTACGCTTCGTCAGCTTACAACGCTTTCTCGTGCACCTTGCTTGACATATTTATGAGGTGACCAAGTACAATGTTGCAATACAGCAGCGCTGCTAGTTGGATTTATTGATATTTTCGATCGGCCAGACCTTTTCTTATGCACAACCTCAGTGATATTGTCGGCTTCAAATTTATCCCGAATACGATGAATTGTAAGTATTCGTAGATGATTTCCGTACACATTACGCCATGGCCGTTGTGCCTCTATCATGTTTCCAGTACAATTTCAATACGGCCTTGCGTAGCTCAAACAACAATCTTGCTTCATTCATTGCTGGACTGTCATCTGCTGGAAAACACTCGCCCAGATTTGTTTAGGAAAGAATGGGCCACGCTAAGGCGCAAAACTGCAACGAAATGTCATTTTGTTCCAAAAATATTAACTATCAAAGAGTGTGTACACTTTTCTAGACGCCTCTGCAAATTTCCACTTGCTTTTCTCCCACTTTCAAGAAAGCGCAAAAACTGTAGTAATTATATTAAGCTCGAACGATACAGAGATGTGACAATGTGGAACTACAATCAATCCAGCCGTGCTCTAAGGGTGACAAATCAATGGCCAGGCAGGATGATGAGTTATTTCCTGCATACGGGGTACAACCACCGTTTATCTGTTGGGTATTGCATTGGTCCTACCTCTGCTGTTGCTCACAAGTATTTACTTTATTTAGTTTCGCACATTTGGACAGTTGCGGTCTTACAGATAACTCTTGAGCCATGTCGGCTTTGCAGCTATCGATGTTTGTTCAGAGATGCTTTACTTTCGGTGCTTGTGAGTCGGTCGCGAGATGGCGCAGCAGGGAGCGGATCGAGAGGGAGTTTAGTTGGGAGGTGGAGAGAAGGCGGTGCGATTGCCCAAGGAAGGGAGGTAACCCGGTCGGAGAAGAGGTGTTTTGAAATGGCATTCTACAGGCGACAGTTATAACGGCTGTGCCTTGAGGTGGTCTGCACAGGCAAGCAGTTGGTGGCCGTTAACGAATGACATTTTATTGGGAGATTGTAGTGGCGACATGCTTCTCTGATGCTGTTGGACAATTATTTCGCTGGAATGATCAGGTGACGTCGTTCTGTTCATGTTTTTCACTGGCCATGCACCTTCTGCAAGTGTAACTCACCTGAGGAAAACTATTAGCGAATGCTGAGTTATGAAAATCTGTTAATAACCCATATAACCCATGTGTGGTCGAACCCTACGCAACTTTCTGCACCATCTGATGGAACTCTTGTTGCTTGGTGTCTAGTAGCCTGGGCATTTTGCCATGCCATCCCAGCCGTGGGGATTATTGTGGATAATGTTTTAAAACTGAGTGTTTAGTTTGTTGCAGACAGTCTGGTGGATTTTGAACTCTACGATGTACCAAGGTGGTGAGTCATGGGCTACACCTTCGGGTTCTCGCTTGTTCTTGAAACTGACGGGATTGAACGTTGCGTTAAGACCCAGGCGCACCCAATAACAGGTCTCTCAATTAACGGCTTGAGGGGAAGGAGCAAGGAGCACCTGGGAAGTAAAGTCGAACGCGCCTGCTGTACTCCGCTCCCTCGGTCGGGCCAAACGGCACAACCAGGTGTGGCCCGTGTTGGCAGCGCCGCAGGACGCATGTCCGCATTTGGCAGGTGCCGTTAATTGGGAACTGTTTTTAAGAGAAGTGCCTGATATAGATTATTTCCTGTGTAGTTGGTAATCCGTATGTGAGGTTACTCTTTCTTTTAAATGAATATATTTGTGCGTGCAGTGTTTTCTATTTTTAATAAAAAGGTATTACCTGTCTTATTTGAAAAGTTGTTAAACATTTGTTAGTAACTAAAGCAAACTGATGAGCTTTCCGTATAAATGTTCTCTGACTGTGAGTGTATTATTATAAATGTATTTCTTCACTATTTGTTATTACAAAATACAGTTATTCACAGTTCATGTGTAAAGTTACCCCTTTTTTAAGGTATGTCTTTCTCATTTGAAGAGTTGTTATATTTGCTTGGGTGCCAACTGATGGGCTTCATGTACATATGTTCTCACTTGAAATTTGACAATTGCTATCTCTGTTCATTGACTTTAATAAATATTGTGAACAATAAAATCTGAATGCTCCCCTGCCCTAAAGTCGAGTTCTTCAGTTTAATCCTTTGGGCGTTTTATGATACGCCGAGGTAATAGCAGTTTCAATTCTTTCTATTTTCGTCAGTGCAGGACTTAGTCGTTCCATTGGCAGCGTTTATTTACAGTTCAAATGTTATTATGAATACATGACGTCGATTTATCATTAATGTGTGACAATGTGTAGGCTAGTAAGACATACACGATTGTGTGAACTTTGCAATTACCTTTTTTAGGGAAAAAAATCCACATATTCCGTACTTTAAATTCTGTTATATTGCTAAGAAGAGGATTTTTCTCGTGAATTATCTACGAACATATTGTAAGGAAGTAACAGGAGAGTGGAAGGGCTGATTGATTAAGTGGGTTATTCTTAATAACTCTTAGTAGAAGAAAGATTAGAGCAGCACTTAATCGCCCCTAGTGGGGCACAATTTCGAACAAGCACGTCTCAAGTAGATAGGCGCAGTGGTCACTTTATCAAAAACATTTAAAATTAAGTTTAATAAGAAGCTTTGAATTCAATATTTAAGACCAGCGTAAACGTTATCAAAATACCTTAAAAATTAAATTTAATGATTAGGCCCAATGGTCACTTTTCCAAACATTATGAAACACAACAGGCACTAAAATAAGAGCAGCAAAATGATTAAGCGCGTACGCCACTTTACCAAAAACGTTTTAAACACCTGGTATAACTTAGCAACCACTCCAGCCATCAAAAGACAATAGACACTATGTCTAGATCCGATAATCTAAATCTTCAAAGGCTGAAGTTTAATTTATAGAACTGCAAACAGAGGTTTCCTTCAGCATCTGTCTGATAGTAAAAATGATGTCTTGTTCAGGTTCCTTCTAGGTTGTTGACAGTTGCCTCAAAAGCCTGCTGACGTGCCACAACTATTAATACAGTACTTCCAAGTGTTAGCAGACGCGAAGCCGTTGCTCTCTGCCAGCAGAGGTCACGGTTGGCCATCTATACAATGATGACCATCCGAATGGCTCGCTGTTGCACACTGCGCGACCGTCGAGCGACCACTAGCGCCGAGGCGGTGCTCGACGCGACAGCGGGACATCAAGCTGGCGAAGCTAGCAGCCGTGGGGCGGTGCGTTATCCGTCAAGGCACATCCACCCGTCCTCAAAACATCGTCACAGGACAGCAGCTTTCCGGTTAGGGTGCTCAGGAGGACAATATTAGTGCCGTCACACCGCAAATAACTATAGTTAAAACAAATTGCTGAATGTCCTCCATTCTTTTACCGAGCGAGGTGCCGGACTGGTTTGCACACTGGACTCGCCTTCAAACCCGCGTCCAGCCATCGTGATTTAGGTTTTTCATGATTTCCCTAAATCACTTCGGGCAAATGCTAGGCTGGTTCGTTTGGAAGGACACGTCCGACTTCCTCCACCATCCTTCCCTAATCCGATGGGACCGATAACCTCGCTGTTTGGTGTCCTCCCCAAA
The DNA here is from genome assembly GCF_023897955.1 of Schistocerca gregaria. NCBI lineage: Eukaryota > Metazoa > Arthropoda > Insecta > Orthoptera > Acrididae > Schistocerca > Schistocerca gregaria. The sequence goes on from NC_064920.1 coordinate 666,012,941, forward strand.
ATCATCCAACCTCCTTTCCTTGATTAAACTTTTATCCCCAATAGAGAACGGAATTGAAAATAGACTGTGTTGAGATAGAGCACTAGTATGTCACACTCAAGGAAAATAAAATTTAATGTACATAAGGAAGCAAACAAGAAGTGGAACAAAGGCGGCGACACCCCAAGGGCGGCGCCACCCCACTGACGTCATCCAAGATGGCTGCCGTGTCGTCAGCTGATGACGCGAGTACTTTCGTCCAAGATGGCGGCTTTTGGCGGGAAAGTGCCACGCCCCCTATCAGGAACTTCGAATTTTGGAGGGAAGATAGGTCAACTCGGCTACCTCTACTAACCTAAGAAAGTGGCGGAAAAAGGGCACTTGGGCTACCTCCACTAACCTAAGCCACCCGTCCGCCACCACTTCCTAGGAACTGGTGGGAAAAGGACTCAGCCTGTGCTGGACATAAGTCTTTATTGTCAGTCCTTATTTAAACAATTACCCTGCAGCTGAGGCGAGTTCGTGTGGTGTTGCCCCCACTAGAGGCTACTCACGATGTCATTCAATTCGAGTATAATTTGTTTAAATTTGTCTGAATGTCTTTAAATTTGTTTGAATGTCTTTAAATTTGTTTGAATGTCTTTAAATTTGTTTGAATGTCTTTAAATTTGTTTGAATGTCTTTAAATTTGTTTGGATGTCTTTAAATTTGTTTGAATGTCTTTAAATTTGTTTGAATGTCTTTAAATTTGTTTGAATGTCTTTAAATTTGTTTGAATGTCTTTCCATCTCTTTAAATTTCTTGAAATTTATTATCTACCTACAGCAGTAGCGGCATAGTTCGGTGTTACCACTACAGGAGGCTGAGTTACGGTGTGCTTTTTGATTTGTCGGTGTTCAGTTAGCGATATGTTGGTGCCAGACAGGAGTTTTAATAGCTGTATTACATGCACTCATTCAGCTGAGGAGTGCATCTGCAGTTCACTGCATGAAGAATGGAAGCGAGCATTAATGTCTGAACATATGAAGATGAAGAACACAGTCCTGCAAATAAATGCTTTGCTATAAAGATGCATTACACAATGCATGGAAACATCTGTCTATGCTGGAATTGTCTGTCATTTCTAAAACCTACGTATAAGCTCCCACCACACAAGAGACAACTAATTCCGATCCACCAGACTCTATTTGACGCCACATTGGGCGACTAGCGTGTCGGTGCTGATGAAATGATGATGAGGACAACACAACATCAGGACCCCTAGAGGATAAAATGTTCGACCCTGCCGGGAATAGAACACGGGCTTGCTGCACGGCAGAAGCGCTGACCTCTCACCTGAGGGTGCGGACTCATTATACAGAAATAAAGGTAGAACGGATAGCTGAAAAGGCTTAATGACAAAGAGGGATCTTGCGAATGATTCTTTCTGTGAGTGGGGTGTCCTTCATACTGTGGAACATATTTGAAATTGTGTAATTTATGGTTTCAACGGTCGAGGAAATAAATATACGGAAGGTACAGGATACGGAGACGCGCTCCAGTGGCCTGCCGTAGTATGTGTAGTGTATACCATACCGCACTAATAAACTATCTTTTTAAATATTTCTTTTAGGTTCATGATTTTTTGCGCTTTTTCAATTCATATGTGCTGTCTGTTTGCCTTGAGTATAGCGTATTCTCCTACTCCGTATGTTAGCTAGTTTATTATGATTCTTGTTCTTTACTTTTTGATTTACTACTGTCTACGCCATGACTCTCGTATGTTAGCTAGTTTAGTTACTTTACTTTTTGATGTACTATTGTCTTCGCTATAGGGAACTTTCTCCCACACCAAATTACTTTCATTTTTCTTCCATTTAACCTCAATCCATAGATTCTGCTGTGTTCATTCCACTCTTTAATGGCAACGCCTTAAAAATTTCAGAACTCCCTTGCGGCGCCTTCACCGGTATTCAACTTGCACATAAATCTGTTTCAGTAAATAATTTCGAAATATGTTTTCTTTGTTGCTGAAGAGTAGGGACGTAACACATAAACATCATCGTTTCAAAGAAGTCATGAAAAGTGAGTTCTCTATTTGTCCCATTTCGTTGGCGCCATAAAGATTTCGCCTCCCACACGCATATCGTTAAGCCTACAACATATTAGTATTCTCCATTCCATTGCGACGATCTGAATGGGTGAAGCAAGGAGGAATATTCAAACCCACTGAGTTGTAGCCCCTCCGCCGGCGATCCTCAAACAGTGCGTTGAACATCGACACGGTCGGTTTTCTGCCCTCCCCTCTCCGCCGCCTAATGGACATTAAGAGAGCTCCGACCTCTCGGAAATTAATGGAATCAGCCGGAGATCCGCGCTGTGATGTCGTTTATATAGACTCGGCAGCTCCGGCAGCCACGAGAGGAAATCGGAAAGCGCTTAACACCTCTCACCAGCAACCGTGGAATCACTACAGCCGGCCAACTAGCACTGCTGCTAGCACGTGGCGGATCAGACCGTGAGCTTCTGTCGACAGGTTTCGATTTACGACAGTGGCGGTGTTGCTTTGACTTCCAACAACATTATTCACAAAAGACGAATAGGAATGGGTAATGTCGGCAAATGATCTACGGAGGATTATTATCACTCTACATGTTTCTCGCGCTGGAAAAAAAGTGTGCACATATATCATCGTCCAAAAGAGTACCGAAGGTGCTCATAGTTTCTATTTAAATTGAGAGTTTTTTCACCCAAGTACAGCGTTTTATACCTAAGTACAAGCATTGACCTTACTGCCTTCTACCTTTCCGAGTGCTGTAAGGTAGCTATCAATCTTGTGGACTGTATCATTCAAATGCGAAAAGTTTTCAGCTGTGAATGTTTGAAGGTCAGTTGGTAGAAAATACTTTGCAGACAAGTAATTTGTGATGTTTATGTCGTATAAGAAAATAAAATGCGAAATACAATTTGATGTGCCAACAATAAATATATGTAATTTCACCAGCTAATGAAGGCAGTGATTTCCATAACTTGTATCCATACCAGTTCTCCGCGGTACGCTGTGTATTTTTTTTTTTTTTTTTTAAGACATGTAGATCCATGAAGCCCTATATGTTACTGATGGAATTAAACCTTCGTATATCCATATTTAAACTGGATGTAGGTGGGACACAGCTGGTATAATTTTTTATTAAAATGAAATTCCGCCAGCCGTACTTAAGATTTTTTATTCGCTTCGCTGCTAGTTTCGGAGTTGCGTCAACGTCATCTTCAGGCCCGTACCCTTTGATGAAATCAGTTGTGTGTGGCACAGTCTAGAAGTCCTCTGTGAGATCAACACGTGCTCCTCATGGATGGCGGTCAGTAACTAGGGTGAAGTTTAAACCAGTGGGTAAAGATAGTCAATAATCTTTGACGCACTGGTTAGTCAATAGACTACCTTTGACCCACTGGTTTAAACTTCACACTAGTTACTGACCGTCATCCATGTGGAGCACGCGTTGATCTCACCGCGGACTTCTAGACTGAGTCATACACAACTGCTTTCATCAAAGTGTACGGGCCTGAAGATGGCGTTGACGCAACGCCGAAACTACTAGTGAAGTGATTAAAAAATCTTAAGTACAGCTGGAGGAATTTCGGTTTAATACCAAAAAATGACATTAAATGCGAACTTCTTCACCCAATATTTATCTTCATAATAGAAGTTTTTTTGAAGATATCACTCATTGTTCCATGTTAGAATACGTACACCCCTAAATACTACGAACTACCGGTGACCCTTTCTAGCTCGTTTATTTTTCTTCAGACACCACATCATGCTGAAAGCCTCATAAATGTCTACCATTATACTTAGCACGTATTTTACATCTGGACAACTCGTTTATCTTATGGCCGTTGGTAACCTGCGCCCTCCGTAGATTTTCTGTCCTGACAGCTAAATCTGATTTATAATTCTGCTACAGTTCTTCAACGCCATTTTACCTTGTTTAAAATACTTTTCCCACTACGTTATCTAAAATAATTGCTGGGAAGTTGCGATTTGGAAAGTTTATGTACTTCATAATCTTCTAAGAAAGCGACTGGCTGCGTATTCATTACCACATAAATAACCAAACTTCCAAAATTTTGAGAACCGTTCCCGTCCAGTGTCTATTCAAATAGGACTCTACATCGGTTCTTGTGAATATATATTTTCCCTTGACTTACATTTCACGTATATCAGCCATTTCTCTGTCAGCGTCTGTTGTGAGATGTTTCGTAGTATGGGTGAATGCAATTCTTCGTTTTCACTGTCTTGTGAATAATAATTTCAGACAGAACTTCAGCAGACACCTTACATCTTACGTCATTCCATACTCCACCTACAGCGTGGGGTAGTAGGAAATATATTTTCCCCCGTCACAGTTTTCATACTGTGGAAGCCAAATATCGATTCTCCAAGAATAAACGTTTTCCAGCTTCCAGAATGAGATTTTCACTCTGCAGCGGAGTGTGCGCTGATATGAAACTTCCTGGCAGATTAAAACTGTGTGCCCGACCGAGACTCGAACTCGGGACCTTTGCCTTTCGCGGGCAAGTGCTCTACCATCTGAGCTACCGAAGCACGACTCACGCCCGGCACTCACAGCTTTACTTCTGCCAGTATCCGTCTCCTACCTTCCAAACTTTACAGAAGCTCTCCTGCGAAACTTGCAGAACTAGCACTCCTGAAAGAAAGGATATTGCGGAGACATGGCTTAGCCACAGCCTAGGGGATGTTTCCAGAATGAGATTTTCACTCTGCAGCGGAGTGTGCGCTGATATGAAACTTCCTGGCAGATTAAAACTGTGTGCCCGACCGAGACTCGAACTCGGGACCTTTGCCTTTCGCGGGCAAGTGCTCTACCATCTGAGTTTCGTTTTCCAGCTTGTTTGTCTGAAATGATATTTCTGATTTATAGAGTCCTTTTAGCTGTCTGAATCTCAAGAATATAATTGCTCTATTGCAAAGGCCTCTTTGGTATTTATTAATTTTTTTTCATAATTCGGGGCCACAGTCATAATATATTTCTGTAAAGTCAGTACCACCATTATATTGCTGTTTATTTACAGTGTTACATTTACACTTACACAATCATGATTTCGGCTTCGAAGTGCCATCATCAAGTGTTTTAATTGTTATAAATTGCCTAAGATGGCGTACCCCGTCGTATTAAAATACATTGAAGAGTGCAGAAAGTTGAAATAAGCAGTTCACATAATATGAAAAAAACTGGGGATTTCTGAAGCTGGGGACAATCAAGAACTGGGTGCCGCAAGGTTCGGTATTGAATCCTCTGCTGTTCTTAATATATATTAATGACTTGCCATTCTATATTCACGAAGATGCAAAGCTGGTACTTTTTGCCGATGAAAAAAGTATAGCTATCACACCCAACAGACAAGAGTTAACTGATGAAATTGTAAACGATGTTTTTCAGAAAATCATTAAGTGGTTCTCTACAAATGGGCTCTCATTAAACTTTGACAAAAGAGAGTATATACAGTTCCACATAGTAAATTGAATGACACCATTAATAAATATAGACTTCGATCAGAAGTCGGTAGCTAAGGTAGAATATTCAAAATTTCTAGGTGTATGCATAGATGTGGGGTTGAACTGGAAGAAACACACTGAAGATCTGCTGAAACGTTTGAGTTCAGCTACTTATGCTATTAGGGTCATTGCAAATTTTGGCGATATACATCTTAGTAAATTAGCTTACCACGCCTATTTTCATTCTCTGCTTTCGTATGGCGTCATATTCCGGGGTAACTCATCATTGAGTAAAAGAGTGTTCATTGCACAAAAGCGTGTAATCAGAATAACTGCTGGATCTCATCCAGCATCATCCTGCAGACACTTATTTAAAGAGCTAGAGATCTTCACTGTAGCCTCCCAATATATATATTCACTTATGAAATTTGTTATTAACAATCCGAACGAATTCAAAAGTAATAGCAGAGTACATGGCTACAACACTAGGAGAAAGGATGATCTTCACTATCCAAGGTTAAATCTAACTTTGGCTCGGAATTTGTTCACTTACCTAATAGCATCAAAAGTCTGACAGATAGCCATATAACATTTAAAAGGAAATTAAAAGAATTTCTGAATGGCAACTCCTTCTACCCTTTAGATGACTTTTTGGATATAGTCAGTGGGTAATTTCCCCACCCCCCATAAAAAAGTCTTGTAATATTTTGTGTAATGTAATATCTTGTATAGACACCTTTTATTAACGTGACACGTTCCACATCATTACGAAGTGTCGTATTCATGATCTATGGAACAATTACTAATCTAATCTAATCTAATCTAATCTAATCTAATCTAATCACTATTAGACACATTGTCTAAGAGTCGATATTTCTGATTACTGACTACACCATCTTAACTGAATGGCACTCAGCCAAGGTGGTGTACTCAGTAATGAAACAAAGCAGTCGGCTGTGCCAGAAATATCAGCACCTAGACATTGTGTCTAATAGTGTATTTTAATGCGACAGTGTGACATCTTAGGCAATTTATAACACTTAAAACACTTGATAATGATACTTTGAAGCCGAAATCGTGATTGTGTAAGTAAATAAACGGAAGTCTAGTGGCGGTACTGACTTTAAAGAAATCGTTGGTATTTGTTTTTTACATTCTGTTTTTTACTTTCGTGTTCCGTAATTTCAAACCTCCCGGCGTCGACTTGACCTGTCCAATTGTTCCTTCAGTGACACAGTAATGATGTACGAGGGTCCTTCAATAACTAATGCCTCTTTTTATTACCGTCGTTAATATACTGGGTGTCTCTCCTAATAGTCGTCAGACGTGTTTGCTCTGATATGTCAGAATATGTTTGCAGTTTCGCCTTTTTAGCGTGTAGCTGAAGTCATCCCAACACCTCAACGAATACTGGTCCTCGCGTCTTCCACGCGACGCACTATTTAGATGGAGTGAGTCTATACAAACACTGTTCATCACGTCTTCCGTACGACAACCAGTGTCGGCGTAAGGCGCCGGTTTGTTTCCCTTTACAAACAAATTAATTTAAGAGCGGAATTGTATGTGTCCATTCGATAGAGCGGTCCCATGTTGGTATAGTGTGATGTCTTATCGACGTGTACCAACAGGGACAGATGGGAAAAATAATCAGTACTGCAGCAGCGAATGAGCAGCTTTGCTGCGTGGCTTTATCAGCCAGCGCGGGTCACGAAGGCGCTGCCGCTGCTAGAGTACTGTTAACAAATATCGATAGTATGAATATCGCACTCGGCTAATTTGGGGCTGTTCTATCGAATGAGCACATGAGATTCCGCTTTAAGAAACATTTTCTTTGTAACTCGAAATAAACAGACGCTTTCCGTCGATACAGGTTGTCGCATGGAAGACGTGATGAACAGTTTTTGTATCGACTCACTACAGTTACACTGTCCAAAAACTAAATTGCAAATATCTGCCGAAATACCAGAGAAATGTCCCTGACGACTCTTACGAGGGAAATCCCGTATATGAAAACGACCTTTTGGTGCTTCAGATCTGAATTTTCTTCTACACATGAGCGAAGTTTCGAACAATTCTGAAAGATGGCAGAGCTGTAGTGACCGATAAAAATGCACCTACCCAAGACACTCTTCACGTGTTGTATTCTTGGCTGCGAAAAAAGAAATCATGGTGGACATGCATAAAAATTTGTATGACTCTGATATAGTCATTAGTACTGTAGGACAATGGATAAATAAAGTTAAAGCGACATGAAGTGCAAAAACTGAGCTGCCCACGTTCGGACGGCCTGTCACGGCGTGTGCTAACATGGTGAGTAGCGCGGATGCCGTTATTCGTCCACACAGTCGTGTCACATCTCGACAAGTGGTAGAATTCATAGGGTGACAACATGGTTACGAGCACACGACAACAGTTTCTACCAACAGGGAATACACAACTCTGATTTAAGGCCAAAGAACGTGATGGAGACTGCGTATAAAAAAAGTGCATGTGAATTGACTGATATTGTCAGCAAATTCTAACGCATGACAATAAATGTATTTTTTGACAAAAAAAATTGTAGGGCACCATTTATTGACGACCCTTGCTCCACACGTAAACTTAAAAACTGATATTATTTCATTTGCGTTAATTCTGTACAGTACTCCACTCCTGACTCTGATAGCAGCACCCTATATATGTTTTGTTGAGTGTACATACTTTCCTTTAACGCTTTTCATCCTCTAGCCTCAAGGGGCAGCTGGCTCTGTGAGAACCGCGCCACTGAGTGCCCGCTTCCATTGAAACAAATCTTCCGTGTTACTGGCAAGAGCATCAGCAACCACATTCCTTTGTCTTGAATGTCTTGTAGTTCCCCCACGTGAATGGACACCCCTCGCGTGTTCTGAGACAGCTTTGAGACAAGTATTCTCCTTGTTTATCCTGAATACTATGGTGTTCTTCAAGACCGCATATGAGCCAAAGCCAAAGCCAAAGCCAAAGCCAACTTAGATGTTGAAAATTTTACGCGACTGTTTAACAGCAATGATCTTTATTGTTAAATTCCAGTGAGATGCAATTGAGTCAGAGCGGTTCCAAATTTGGAATATTTTGGCAGGGGATTTATTGTCTCTGCATTTGACTTACATCAACGGAAGCCTTCTGAAAATATAGACCGGAACAAGGAGGTTGGAGCTATTTTTAATTAATCTCTTGAACATTGTTTACCAGTGAAAATTATGAACTCCGAATTTCTCTGTTGGTCTTTGGTTAAGAGTAAAGATGACTGACTCGTCTTTTTATAATTTTTATAAGGTCGCTTTGTTGACTGTCTCTCTGTTCAGTACAAATTTGCCAACTGATTTTAAATTCTTTTTTAGTCTGCATTCCTGCAATTTTAAAGTAAATTCTCGATTAGCTAGAAATTTTAAATTTTAAACATGGAACTGGATGACAAAGTAAAAAAAAAATGGTTCAAATGGCTCTGAGCACTATGGGACTTAACATCTATGGTCATCAGTCCCCTAGAACTCAGAACTACTTAAACCTAACTAACCTAAGGACATCACACACATCTATGCCCGAGGCAGGATTCGAACCTGCTACCGTAGCAGTCGCGCGGCTCCATACTGAGCGCCTAGATGATGACAAAGTAATATTACCTCACTTTCTTGTAAGTCTTTTAGGTAAGGATGGATGTCGGATATGGAAAAGTTTGGTAAATGAAGGAAATAAGGTAGTTGAACATGTATCCGGAAATGCATTGTTGCCAAGGTAGCTGATGCTGACGAATGACAGTTCGTCTGACCACGTGCCGTGTGTTCCTTGTGTGTTGCAGGCTGTGTGATTGACGCAGCGTACTGTATGTAAGCAGCAGGATGTGATAGAGAAGTAGCGGGGCTGTATCAAAACAAGTACCCTCACAGACATCAACCACATTACACAACATTTCAAATCCTCTTTGGGCGTTTGAGTGATCATGGAACGTTTCAGAATGACGAACGTACAGGAGACGGCGGTCTCTGCATACACCAGAGTTGGAGGACCAGGATCTACAGGATTTTGATGATGATGTTTGGTTTGTGGGGCGCTCAACTGCGCGGTTATGAGCGCCCATACAATTTCTTAACCTTTGCTCAGTCCAATCGCGACACTTTCAGGAATGATGATGAAATGATGAAGACAACACAAACACCCAATCATCTCGAGACAGGTGAAAATCCCTGATCCCGCCGGGAATCGAACCCGGGCCCCGTGCTCGGGAAGCGCAGACGCGACCGCGAGACCACGAGCTGAGGACTACAGGATATTGAGACGAACCCAAGTACAAGCCAGTGGCCTGCCAACATAATGCATACGAAAGTATGATTATGTGTATCCTGCATGACAACCGCTACTACCCCTGTCACCTGCAACGAGTGCAAGCATTATCAGCAGTGAATTTCCCTCTAAGGGAAGGATTTTAGCGATCGTTTTTGCACCAGACCACCACAATTATGGGATTTCTGTCATCAGTCCTTTTTACAGTACGCTGCGTCCATCACTCAGCCTGCAACACAAAGAGAACACACGGCGCTTGGTCAGAGGACGTCATTCGTGTGCGCCATCTAACGTAACAACAATGCATTTTTGGACACATGTTCATAGGATCTTTTTTCCTCCATTTTCAGGCAAGGATCCGTCCGTGCAGTTTGTCGGTTTTGTTAATGTTCAACCTGTTATAGGAGAAACGTTGACACTAAGAATCTCAAAAATTTCTTGACCGATTTACTTCAAATTTTTAATGGATACACGTAAACTATATATATTTTCGACAAAAATTTTGGTAGATTTCCTCACTAACTTATTTCAATATGTAATAGGGAAACGTTGTTAATGAAAATTTCTAACGGTTCTTGACCGACTTACTTCAAATTTTTACACGACGTTATGACACATTCAGACGGACAGATGCTATACATCTTGCCCGTCTGCAGATTAAAACTATGTGACACACTGCCCTTGAAGCTACAAACCTCACAGATCGAGCAGCAGTAAATAGATATATATGTATATTTCCCTCCCCTCTCACTCTCACTCTCTCTCACTCTCTCTCTGTCTCTCTCTCATACCGCCTATATCAATGATGCCAACCCATTTACCTACTTTTTTTAAGGGACTTCATTTCCCCATCAGTATGTTGTTGGCCATAACAAGAAACAAGGCTCAAGCTTAGCGGGAGAGAGACCAATTTTGCTTGTTAAATGTTACGTGACATTTATAAGGAACAGGAGTATGCCCAAAATATAACCATGAGCATTTTCTTTGTGATTTCGCCCCAATCACTAAAATTTTCTACTTTTCCAGCATTCTCTGATCCATTTAGCACAACCTATTGAATTCTGTTAGTTAAATACAATTCCAACAAAACTTTAGTTTTTTTTCTAAAAGTGTAACATGACCTACGCATTCAAATGCCTTGGAAAGATCACAAAAAGTAGCAGCTGGCAATATTTTATTATTTAACGCTTTTTATGTACCTATAGTGACGCGTATGAATTGTTTGCAAGAAGTGGCACAGCTCATATCATCTTAGACTCATCCAGAAATGCCGCAAAAAATCACTGAGAGCCCAACTTACCTCCCTTTAATTTCTTTTTTATCTGCATTCTATTAAGAATTCTCTCTCAAAGCTGTTCCATAATTCGATAATGCATAAACAGTGCCGCTCTCAAGGACTACCGTTGAATTCTAAATGAATACATTTCTATTTGAATATTTCTATACCTGCAGACCTTCATCGTCAACCCTAACTTATTGTAATGCGCCACAGATAATTTCCTTCAGTTACAATTTGTTCTTGAGGAAGTATCCAGAGCTAATTTCCGTAAGAGAAAAAATGTAATGTGACTGTAATATAACTCGAGAATCAGTAATTAACTAAAACATAACATAGTATGACGGGTTTATAGCCTACAAGGTACGTCTGTAATGTACAGTTAATAGCCTCAGGAAATAAAGGAACCAGTCACGTTAATGTCATTATGTTGGACGTCAACGTGTGCAATAACCACTCACAGACGGTATGTGGCAACTCTAACGGTGATGGGTATATAAAGCGTGTTGCAGGGGACGTGTAGTACAGTGCAATCTTTGACGTAACGCGAAAACGGAGCGACTTAACTGACGTACAAAACGGGTGATCATTGACTTTCAGGTCAAGGGTTGAAGAATTTCCGAAACTGATACGATTGCAAACTGTACGCGTGCCTCCGTAATTAAAGTCTAATGTGCACGGCGAAATAGAATTACCCAGAACCAGCGCCAAGGAGCTCTGGTGCACCACGGGCCGTAGATGAGAGGAGATACACTATGTGATCAAAAGTATCCGGACACCTGGCTGAAAATGACTTACAAGTTCATGGCGCCACTGGAATTTAATATGGTGTTGGCCCACCCCTAGTCTTGATGACAGCTTCCACTCTCGCAAGCATACGTTCAATCAGGTGCTAGAAGGTTTCTTGGGGAATGGCAGCCCATTCTTCTCGGGTTGCAGCACTGAGGAGAGGTATCGATGTCGGTCGGTGTGGCCTGGCACGAAGTCGGCATTCCAGAACATCCCAAAGGTGTTCTGTGGGATTCAGGTCAGGCCATCCCATTGCAGGGACGTTATTGTCGTGTAACCACTCCACCGCAGGCCGTGCATTATGAACAGGTGCTCAATCGTATTGAAAGATGGAATCGCCATCCCCGAATTGCTCTTCAACAGTGGGAAACAAGAAGGGGCTTAAAACATCAATGGAGACCTGTGCAGTGACAGTGCCACGCAAAACAACAAGGGGTGCAAGCCAACTCAATGAAAAATACGACCACAGCATAACACCACCGCCTCCGAATTTTACTGTTGGCGCTACACACGCTGGCAGATGACGTTCCCCGGGCATTCGGCATACGCACATCGTGCCATCGGATCGTCACATTGTGTACCGTGATTTGTCATTCCACACAACGTTTCTCCACTGTTCGATCGTCCAATGTTTACGCTCCTTACACCAAGTGAGCGTCGTTTGGCATTTACCAGCGTAATGTGTGGTTTATGAGCAGCCCCTCGATCATGAAATCCAAGTTCTCCACCTCCCCGCCTAACTGTCATGGTACTTGCAGTGGATCCTGATGCTGTTTGGAATTCCTGTGTGATGTGTGGATAAATGTCTGCGTATTACACATTACGTCAACTGTCGACGGTCTCTGTCAATCAATAGACGAGGTCGGCCTGTACGCTTTTATGCTGTACGTGGCCGTTCACATTTCCATTTCACAGACACATCGGGAACAGTGGACTAGGAATGTTTAGGAGTGTGGAAATATTGCGTACAGACGTGTGACACAAGTGGCTCTAAATCACCTGACAACGTTCGAAGTCCGTGAGTTCCGTGGAGCACCCCATTCTGCTCTCTCACGACTTCTTATGACTACTGAGGTCGCTGATATGGAGTACCTGGCAGTAGGTGGCAGCACAATGCACCTAATATGAAAACGTATGTTTCTGGGGTGTCCGGATACCTCTGATCACATAGTGTATGTACGAGCGAGTATACGTGCAAATTTTGAGCAACTGACAGCATAATGAACCAACAAGGCTACCAACAAGGTTATCCTCAACGGCCGTTTAGCGAATGTTTCTGCCCATAGGTCTCAGTAACAGTCACCTGGTTCATGCACCCATGCTGACTGCTGTTCATAGGAGACGAAGGCTGCAATTTTCGCGCCAATACCGCAACTGGACGTTCTGCTGACTGGCGACATATGATTTTTCCATATGCATGAAACACCTGAAAGCATACACACTTCAACATTCGTTGATAGGGTGCAGGCCAGTGGAGAGAGCTTTATGGTTACCACCATTCCCTGGGTGATCTCGTCATTCTAGAAGGCACAGTGGATCAACACAAGTACGCATTTATCCTCCGGGACCATGTCTACCTCCTCGACGCGATGACATCTACCAATAGGACAACGCAACGTGTCAAACAGCTCGCGGTGTACGTGTATGGTACGCAGGACACTAGGTTGAGTTTACCGTACTGCCCTGGCAACCAAACTCAGCGTATTTAAACTCAGTCGAGAAAATGTGGGACCAGCTCGATCGAGTTGTTCACATCGTGCTCGGTCAGCCGAGGAGGCTAGCGCATCTGCCACGGCAGCAGAGTCGGTACGGCTCCACTTCGCCGTCGGTACCTCTCATGACCTTACTCACTTTTCCTGCACTTCCCACAGCTGTCCGCGCAATAAAAGGTGGTTCTTCAGGCTTTTAACTGGTGGTGACATTAATGCGCCTGGACAGTATATAATTTCCGAATAGCATAGAGATTTTTCCCTCTGAATATGTGAAAACAGCGTCAATGGCGGAGTGGATCCGGTGGAGTTTGTTTCTAACTCTGTCATAAGATACATATAGGGATTTTTTTTAAATATGCTGAAAGGATAAAAGGGGGTTGATATGTATCATATCGATGTAGACGCAGTCGTATTTAATTCACATCTCCCCGTGGCGTAATGGTAAACGACGAGCCTCCATCAAATCTGCTCCCTTCTTGGGTAGACCCTCACGTACGCAGATTTTAGAAATCGTTGGCGGAAACATCAGTGACAGCGCGTCCATTCTCTCTACCTATTCAGATAGCGTACTGGATAATTCGACTGCCTGTGAACAGCAGATACGAGTTCGGGTCTCAGTATAACACAAATTTTCAGTTGTCGCGATACAGTCAATTTTAATATGATTGGACGTTCACTGCAAAAAATGTAATGAAGCCCTGAGCAAATCGTAAATTTATTGCAGCATATCTTAAAATTTAATTCGTATAAATTGTTGTTTTTACTGTGTTGTTCTGCCGTGATATTTAATGACTCAAGAGGCATAAGAAGTCACTCTCATTCCGCCAACGGCCTAGTCAAAGAGGAAGGAAGAGCGAACAGAGTTGCAGATTACCTTATTACCCTTGGGGCGGGAATATACCCCTAAATGCTGAAAAATCAGCAATGATCAATAGTATGAGATTGCAGATAGCAATGGAATCCACTGTGTTAAAGACATGTGGCCTGTAATTCAAGAAGTGTCATGATCTCTCCACTTGCAAAAAAATTCCGGAATACTCCCTCATTCGGTTCTCCAGGAGGCGACTGCCAAGAGGGAAGTGACCATGGGAAAAACATCGAATAACCAACGAAATGGTACCGATCTAAGAGTAGGAGCATGGAATGTCAGGTTCAAGCGTGGTAGATAGAAAATCTGAAAAGGTAAATGCTAAGGCACATATAGTTCAGGTCAGTTAAGTGAAATGGAAAGAAGAAAAGTATTTCTGTTCAGGCGAGTATAGGATAATATCAACAGCAGCAGCAGAGCATTGCATCGTTGATGAATCTCTACCTTCTTCGTCAGGCCGGCGGTAGGGCGCTAATCCGTCGTCTTCTAGGGAAGCAGCTCATTCGCACTTGTACTGCTGAACGTAGACAAGTAGGTGGCGGCCCCATTATGCTCTGGAGAACATTCAGGTGGGCATCCAGCGTCCAGTGAAGTTTCGCGCAAGGCACCGTGACGACCAAGGAATATCGTACACTGGTTGCAGACCACACACACCCCTTCACGACAATCACGTTTCCTGACTGCAGTGTTATTTTTCAACACAAGATAATGCGCTATGTCACAAGGTCAGAAGTGTAATGGAGTGGTTCGACGAACACAATGGCGGGTTCCAATTGATGTTCTGGCACCCCAACTCACCAGAACTGAATCCAATCGAATACATCTGGGCTGTGATTAAAATGGCGTCAGAGCTCATTGTCACCTTTCCTTGACTTGTAAGTGCAGATGTAGTGCCAGCTACTTCCAGCGATCTACCAAGGCCTCGACAAAAAAGTTTTCTGGGCCGCGGAACCCTACGCAGTTATATTACCAAGGCCGCATTGCTTCCATGCCACGACACGTCATAGCCGTTATCCATGCCAAAGGTGAACATATCGGATTTAAATAGGGATGTTGAGGCTGATCGGTATACACCATATTTAAATATGTTAATAACACTCACTAAGATACAACTTCCTAAGCAGCCTATGGATTCTTCTGGGCCAAGCTACCTCCATAGCAAATTTCATCGGAATCGGTTCAGCAGTAAGATCGTGAAAACATAACACAGTTACTTTCGTATTTGTAATATTAGTACGGGAGTATGAATTGTTGTGGATTAAACAGGTTGAGGATTGTATAAGCACAAGTATTGTATTCTAGCTGTTACACGCGGCTATATTCTCATATTAATAAAATTAAATGAAATGTGCGTATGGAGTTATTGGTTGGAGCTTGGCGCAAGTCTTTTTACTTGACGCCACCTCGGCGACTTGCGCGTTGATGATGATAAAATGATGATGAGGGTAACACATACGCCCAGTTATGACTGTAAGAAATTCGACTCCTGCAGGAATCGAAACGTTTTTTTCTTTTCCAACAACAGAAGGTGCACTTTCATTTACAGATTTGGAGAATTACGCAGGTACAAAAGAGGGGGCCCTGTAGTATTTCAGATTATGTCTTTGGATCGATACAGTTTTGTTACTGTAAAAGTCATTCTGGTCATTTTCCTTCGCAATTCTTTCCTCAAATTTCTTTCATTAATTTTATCTGCCTTGTTTATTACCGTACTGTAATTTACGTTGCTTTTGGAAGTATCTTTAGCACGTCAGCACCGTAGTATGAAAGGAGAGATAGCGGGGCTACGGAAAATGAAAGGAAAAAATGTGTGCTCGGTGTCCCGTGACGGAGAGTCAGTAATGCTAACCGCATGGCCACGAGCTGTTCACTCAAGTCAGAACGCGTCTTAGAAGTCATAAGAGGCGCTTGGCGCTCAATGGCTAAAATGCGACGGGCTTGTGGCGGATATAAGTACTGAAGTGTGGATGAAACACGTATTATAGAACAGTGTATAAGCATTGTACTCGTTACGCTGAATCATGTTATACAGAACATAGCAAATAATAACAGCATTTTCACTAATATGATAAAGTTCAAAAGTCAAAGAGTAAATAGCTTTTTCAAAGAGTAATTATTGTTCCATATTTCTAGTTATAGTCTTGAAATCAATAAACATTTTGTAGTACACAGCTTCTAAAGTAGCCTATGGTCTTCCTCGGCGTTGAAGCTCTCTCCTTGGCAAATTTCACCAAAATTGGTTCAGCGCGTAACAGACAGAGTCACTTTCACATTTATAATATTAGTATAGATGTAATTTCCTAAGAGCGTGTGCATAACCCTGTGCAATCGTGAACTGAATCACGTGGACTGTAAAAAAAGGATGTAATATCTTTACTTCTGTCCTTCGGACTCGTACATTGTCGTATACTGAGATTCAAAGTTTATGTGGTGTGATGTAAGAGCAGCAACAACGCTCGTTTGCCCTAGTTTGTATCATCCAATCCGAAAAGAGGGCTTCCACGCATTCTGTAGACGGTAGAGTACTTGCGCAGACTAATGATCGTTGAGACGGGTTTTATTTTTCATAGGGGAAGGATGTGACTCACGTTGCTCTGAAACTCATAGTAAAGCGTTCAATTATTTACTTGGATAGACACGATCATTAACATCCGATTTCGATTACGTTTCTGTGAGTTTTTCTAATAAAGCGAAAACGTCTTCCATTTGCTACAGGTCGTAACACGGCCTTTGCTTAAAGACTCTAGCCCTTTGACAGGTAAGCAGCTGCAGACTATTACGTAGAGCATTTCTGATCACTGAATGTCATATGCAGATTTTAACTGTAAACTGGCTGTTTTAGCCGTGTCTTTTAATCGGAAGGTCAATGTTTCTATGTGGAAGCTGACTGTCAGTTGCAAATGTGTAGTTTGAGTGACGAATAGGTTACTCAAATAAATAAACCTTACCAAATTTTCCGAGAATCGTATCCCTATAGTTTAGTACGGACTTGGTTGGAGTACTTGCGATTAATGAGGACGAACCTATATCATAGTCAATTTCCAAAGTGCTTACATCAGTCAGTGAACTTTGACCTGAAGTGTAGAACAAATTTACGATTTATAGAGAGGCGTTCATTGCACAACTGTTCTTGAATGAGTTACACTGTTCGTTGTCCTAGACAAGATAGCCGAAATTGTGGAGCAAAAATAAATTGCCACGCCACAGTTTCCTAACAGTGTTCATATCTCATCCACGAAACTACGAACGGTAAGTTAAAGTAATACGGTTCTTAACAAACAAAGATTATCACATTTTTATGATTACCGTTCCTCAACATAAGCTGGCACACAATACACTTTGTATATAACTTGAATCGCTCTTGAGGGAGGACATAGCCCAAACTGATACGCCAGAGTGTGTTTACGACTAGAAAATGAGATTCCAAATTTGCAATAACTTTTTCTATCTTTTTTGGCATATTATTTTAATCTACTCTTGCTATTTTCCTCCTGAAAATTATTTTTATTTCTAATTTCCCCAAAGAAGGAAGGAATATTAATAATAGAAGTATTGTCAACATCTCGGACGTTAACTGATTTGCAGTGGGAAGGTGGGGAGGAAACGGAGTGGGAATTGCCTGTTTAGTGAACCACGCCCTCACCTGAACGATTAAAACTGAAACCACGAAGAACTTCTATCTGGGTGTCTAGACCGGGATTTGAGGCGCATTCTCCCAAATCAGAGTTTTGTTCATTAGAGACTGCAGTGTCTCAGAAAAGCTGTTAGTGCATAAGGAGTACTATTAGCATATGCATGCAGCACGTTGAAATAAACCTGTTGATGAGGACAATCTACTGCTGGTGCTCGGCATAAATAAAGAGTTTTAAGGTTAAAGGTCACCACCCGGTCTCCTCGCGGTCGCCGTGGTGTTTAGACGCCTTGTGCGTGCCGGGAAAGGTCTCGCTGACCTTCCCTACGACTGATTACCACGCAACTACAACTGGATCACTGAGGGTGCGAACCCGAATGGTCCCGTAGTGTTCCAGTAGGAAGCATTTCACAAGGAAACGGTATGTAATCGATGTGAATATTTTGATCGATGTTTGTCTTCAAAGTCAAAAAAGGACACCGAAAGTCTATTTGTGTTTCATAAGATTTCAGTGTGGTTTGATGCTACCCGCCAGAAACTTCCTTCCTGTGCTAATCTCTTCATCTAAGAGTAGCAGTCGTACCTTACGTCCTCAATTATTTGTTACATATATTCCCGATTTGTTGCGTATATTCTTTATGGTCTAGGGACAGCGTCTTTGATTAGGAATCAAAATGTCCTCAGTCTCGGATTCGAACACCACTACCCCTTAAGTTCTGAAAATAAATCAATAGCAATGGCGGCCGAAGACTTCCAGCATAAGAAGTCACCCTCATTCCGCCAACGGACTTGTCAAAGAGAGCGGACGAGCGAACAAAGGTTCAGGGAACTCTCTTCCCCTTGGGGTGAAAACCTGCTCCTAAAGGCTGAAGGATCAGCATTGATCAACGGCATGACGAAGCAGAAGGCAGTACAGCCAGTGCATTAAAGATACATAATATATATCCACAGGGCATGTGGCCTGCAATTGATAAAGTGTAATGATCATCTCTCCATTGGCAAAATATTCCGGATCTCCGCAGGGTACTGTCAAGGGGGAGGAGACCATGATAAAATGCAAGGATACGCTCTAAGAATCGAGGTGTGCAATGCCAGAAGTTTGAACGCCATAGGGAAGTTAGAAAATCTGAAAAGGGAAATGCTAAGGCTCAGTCTGGATATAGTTAAGTGAAATCGAAAGAAGACCAGGATTTCTAGTCAGACGGACATAGGGTAATATCAACACCACCAGACATTACTATTACGAGGGTAGGATTCATTACGAACAGGAAGGTAGACTATGTAACGGAACAGTCCAGTGTTAGGATTGTTCTCATCAGACAGGATATCAAACCAACATCGACAGCGATAATTTAGGTATACATGCCGATGTCGGAAGCTGAAGATGAACAGATAGGGAAAATATATGTGTATGTTGAACGGGTATTCCATAAGTAAAGGTAGATGAAAATATAATAGTCATTGGGGCTTGCAATGCGGTAACAGGGCAAAAAGTAGAAGAATCGGTTACAGGAGATTGTCGGCTTGGGACAAGGAATGAAAGAGGACAAAGATTGTGCAATAAATTTCAGTTCGTAATAGCAAATGCTTTGTTTAAAAACCACAAGAGGAGGAAGTATACTTGAAAATGCCCGGAGATATGGGAAGATTTCAGTTAGATTATACCATATTCAGACAGAGATTCCGAAATCAGATACATTTTAAGGTGTTCCCTGGAGCAGACAGACTCAGATCATAATTTAGTAGTGATGAGTAGGACGTTTAAGAGGCTATTCAGGAGAATCAATACGCAAAGAAGTGGGATACAGAAGCAGTAACAAATGTACAGAGGCGCTTCATGTTTTCTAAGGCTTCTGCCATGAGGAATAGCAGCTCAGTAGGCAGTTCGGTTGAAGAGGAATGGACATATCTAAAAAGGACAATCACAAAAGCTAGAGGAAGAAATATAAGTCCAAAAAGGTAACTGCGAAGAAACCATGGGTAACGGAAGAAATATTTCAGTTGATCGATGAAAGGACAATGTAAAAAAACGCTCAGGGAAATTCAGGGATACAGAAATACAAGTCACTTGGGAATGAAATAAATACGAAGTGCAGGGAACTTTAAAAATGGAATAAATGGAAAGAGAAACAATTATCGGAGCGACTGACGCTGCATACATCGAAATCAAAACAATTTTCGGTGAAATGAAAAACAAGGGTGGTAACTTTAACAGCGCAACGTGAATTCTACTGTTAAATGCAAAATAACAGGGCGAATAGGTGGAAACCGTACACTGAAGGCCTCTTTGAGGGGCAAGATTTGTCTGATAACGTTGTAGAAGAAGAAAAAGGAGTCTATGTAGAAGAACCAGGGAATCCAGTATTACAATCAGAATTTACAAGAGGTTTGGAGGACATGAGATTGAATTAGGCAGAAGGGTTAGATGACATTTCATCGGAATTTCTCGAAGGATACTCGGAAGTAGCAACTAAACGACTATTCACGTTGGTGTGCAGAACGTAGGAGACTGGCGACATATCATCAGACGTTTAGAGAAATATCATCCACACAGTTCCAGAGATTCCAAGCACCGAAAGGTGCAAAGATTATCGCAAAATCAGCTTAACAGCTCATGCATCCAAGTTCCTGACAGCAAATATACACAGAAAAATGGAAAAGAAGATTAAGGACTTGTTAGACGACGATCAATTTGGCTTTAGCAAAGGCTAAGTCACCGGCGAGGCAGTTCTGTGGTGGCAGGTGATAATGGAAGGAGAACTGCAGATACATCAGTTAACGTTCGTAAGATTTATCGACCTGGAAAAAGCGTTCGACAATGCAAAATGGTGCAAGATGTAGGAGTAAGCTACAGCGAAAGACGGGTAATACACAATATGCGCGTGAACCAAGACGGAACAATAAGAGTGGGAGACCGAGAACGAAGCGCTCAGATTAAAAGGGGCGTAAGACAAAGATGTTTTATTTCGTCCCTACTGTTCAGTCTATACATCTAAGAGATAATGACAAAAATAAAGGTTCAAGGGCGGGATTAAAATTCATGGCGGAAGGATGTCAATGGTAAAATTCGCTGACGACATTGCTATCCTCTATGAAAGTGAAGAAGAATTACAGGTTTCTTACAATGGAATGAGCAGTCTAACGGTTACAGAACACGGACTAGGAGTAAATCAAAGAAATAGTGAGAAATAGCAGAAATTAGAACTGCGAGGAACTTGACATCAGATATCGGGATCATACCTGCCAATCTTCAGGAGCCTGCCGAAGTGGCCGTGCGGTTCTAGGCGCTCCAGTCTGGAACCGAGCGACCGCTGCGGTCGCAGGTTCGAATCCTGCCTCGGGCATGGATATGTGTGATGTCCTTAGGTTAGTTACGTTTAAGTAGCTCTAAGTTCTAGGCGACTCATGACCTCAGAAGTTAAGTCGCATAGTGCTCAGAGCCATTTGAACCATTTGAATCTTCAGGAATTCTGCCATATAGGCAGCAAAATAACCCATGACGGACAGAACAAGGAGAACAGCGGACTAACACTGACAGAAAGGGCATTCCTGGTCAAGAAGAGTTTACTTCATCAAACATAAGCCTTAATTGGAGGAAGAATATACGTTTCGAGAACAACATTGTTTGGTAGTGAAACACGAACTGTTCGAAAACCGGAACAGAAGAGAATCGAAGCATTTGAGATGTGGTGCTACAGAAGAATGTTGAAAATTAGGTGATCTGTTACGGTAAGGAACGAGGAAGTTCTCCACACGTTCGGCGAGAAAAGAAATACATGGTAAACACTGACAATAAAAAGTGAAAGAGTGATAGGGCCTTTGTTAAGACATCACGGAATGACTTCCATGGTGCTGTAAGGAAAGACAGACATTGGAGCACATCCAGCAAATAAATTGAGGACGTAGGTTGTAAGTGCTACTATGAGATGAAGAGGCTGGCACTGGAGAGGAATTCCTGGCGGGCTGCGTCAAACCAGTCCGAAAACTGACGGCTCAAAAAACGAATCTCTAATTTGTGTCTTCCTCTACAGTTTTTATGCTCTACATTTCTTTCAAGTAATACGTAATTTTTTTCTTGATGTCTTAACACATGTGTCATACTGTATCTTCTTATTTTCAATGTTTACCATGTGTTGCTCTCGTCGGCGATTCTGCGGAGAATCTCACTCCTTATTAGTCTAACTACTAATTTTTAACATTCTTCTAAAGTACCGTATCTCAGACATTTCGATTATCTACTTTTAACCACAATCGTTGAAGCACTACCACACTAATCCGCCCGCCGAATTAACAACGAGGGCCAGTGTGCCGGCCAGCCTGGATATGGTTTTTAGGCGGTATTCCACATCCCTCTAGGTGAATACTGGGCTGGTCCCGACGTCCCGCCTCAGTTACACGACGCACAGACATTTGAAACACATCCGCAATTTTCCATGATTCACACTAGACGCAGACAGATGGGGTACTCTGATTCGGGCCCGGGGGGTGCGGGGTGGCGGCAGGAAGGGCATCCGACCATCCCTTCAACTTAACATGCCAAATCCGATTTAACCACGCCAACACCGCACAAAATGCGGGACTAAGGCGCAAGCGATAGAATAGTTGAAGCACTACCATACAACGCTGTTCTCCAAATGCACACTCTCAGAAATTTCTTCCTGAAATTAAGATAGCTGTTTTAAAAAATAAACTGGTAGCCAAGATGGCAGGAATTCTTTTTTCCACAATTATCGGTTTCGGCGAAACTAAAGCTGCCATCATCGGATCTTAGGACACATACAGTTTACATCATCAAGGCTAACAATGGTGATAATAATAATTGCCTAAATACGCAGGCCTTACAAAATTGTCGTACGTAGCACATAGGCGTCCAAGAGATATGACATTATAAATGTTAAGTGTCTCCATCACACACTACTACTTGCTCTTGTGTGTGATAGAGACACTTAACATTTATAATGTCATCTCTCTTGGACGCCTATGTGCTACGTACGACAATTTTGTAAGGCCTGCGTATTTAGGCAATTATTAACATCACCATTGTTTGCCTTGATGTTGTAACCTGTATGTGTCCTAAGAACCGATGATGGCAGCTTTAGTTTCGCCGAAACCGGTAATCATGGAATAAAATGAATTCCTGCAATCTTGGCTACCAGTTTATTGTTTTACAAGCATCTAGATCGCTACCACGTGAGCACAATGTGCTCCTTACAACATAAGACAGCTGTTTGATAGTAGTTTACATCTTTATCTTTTTAGTCTGCTTTCTCCTTGATTCGTCCGTCACATCTTATTTTGCTTCTAACGTACACTTCCTACATCCGTTTTGTGGTCTCAAATTTTGTTTTACAGTTTATCACTAAACTCATTTTTCCTGCTCTCCATTATTTTCGCCTTTCTTCGCTTTAATCTCAATAACAGCTTGCTCACTAAACGATTCTATTCAAGACATCCTGCAACACTTCTTTATCTGCGATGAAAATAGCAATTTCTTTCAGAGAATCTTATCATTGATATCCTTTCACTGCGGATATAAATCCCACTCCAGATTTTTTTTGCTTCCGTCATTGTTTCTTCTATTTACAGACTGAGTAGTTGGGACGATAGACTATACGCTTTTTAATCCGAGAACTTCAGCCTTTGTCTTCCATACTTATTTTTCCGTCATGGTTTTCGTACGGATTGTGTGTTACAGGAATTTCAATATATCTTACACCTTTTTTCTTAAAAAGTTTGAACATGTTACACAATTTTGGCTCAAATGTTCTTGATGCCTTCGTGGCCTAGGGGCAGCGACTTTGATTAGTAATCAAAACGCCATCGGTTCGAAACACACCACCTCTTAAATTTTCATTAATAATCAGGCGGACTAATATTTTATCGATGTGATACGTGGTATACATGATAGAAACTTCCAAATTAATGTAAAAATTCTCAAACCGTTATTGCTTTCGTTTATTAATTTAGTTTCCATTCTTATTAGATTTTTTGTATTTGTCTGCAAAGAATTTTCAATAGCTGTGTGATGACTACTTAGTTATGAAAGAAGAAGATAATTATATTCCCCTAAGAAGACCACTGCTTTGAGTTTATTTTTGTACATGAAGTATCCTTCTCTGTCATTTATTGCATTTAAACTGATTTTTGTTCCATTGTACTGCGAACAGTTTCTTTTATTTTTTATGTCTGTATGAAAATTATTTTTTAAACACAATGACGTCTCAATAAAGTGTTCATTAAAACACTGTGGTCCTCCAACTCGCTCTGCGGAAGGTCTCAAGGTACTGGTCAGATGAATATGAGGTAATATCAACAGCAGCAGAAAATGGGATAACGGGAGTAGGGTAATACACAACGTAAAGGGAGATAAAAATCTAATAGTCATGGGGGACTGGAAGCAATTTTAGGGTACGGAGTAGAAGACACGTTACAGGAGAATTAGGGCTTGACACAAGGAATGAGAGAGCAGAAAGACTAACTGAGTACTGCAATAGATTTCACTAGTATTAGCGAATACTCTGTTCAAGAATCACAAGAGGAGGTGGTATACTAGGAAAAGGTCGGGTAATACTGGAAGATTTCATTTAGATTACATCATGGTCAAACAGAGATTCCAAAATCATATACTAGATTATAAGGCGTGAAGGCGTACCTTGGAGCAGATATACACTCCGATAACAACGTCGTAATGATGAAGAGTAGGTTGAAGTTTAAGAGATTATTCAGCAAGAATCAATACGCAAAGAATAGAGGTACGGAAGCACGAAGAAACGAAGAGATACGCTTGAAGATTTCTAAGGCTATAGATACAGCAAAAAGGAACAGCTCAGTAGCCAGTACAGTTGAAGAGAATTGGATTTCTCTAAAAAGGGCAATCATAGAAGTTGGAAAGAAAAACATAGATACAAACAAGGTAGCTGCGAAGAAACCATGGGTGACGAAATACTTCAGCTGATCGATGAAAGAAGGATGTACAAAAATGCTCAGGGAAATTCAGGAATACAGGAATGAAATAAATAGGAAATGCAGGGAAGCTAAGACGCAATGGCTGCAGGAAAAATGTGAAGAAATCGAAAGAGAAATGATTGTCGGAAGGACTGACTCAGCATATAAGAAAGCCAAATGGTAAAATTAAGAGCGTAACTGGAATTCCACTGCTAAATACAGAGGACAGGGAGGATAGGTGGAAAGAGTACGTTGCAGGCCTACATGAGGGGGAAGATTTGTCCGACATTATAGTAGAAGAAAGAAGAGTCGATTTAGAAGAGCTAGGGGGATCAGAATTTAAGAGTGCTTTAGAGGAATTAAGATCAAACAAGGGAGAAGAGACAGACAACATTCCATCAGAATGTCTAAAATCATTGGGGAAACTAGCAACAAAACGACTGTTCAAGTAGGTGTGTAGAATGTTTGAGTCCGGCGACATACCATCTGACTCTCGGAAAAATATCCTCCACACAATTCAGAAGACTGTAAAGGCTGAAAAGTGCAGGAATTACCGCACAATCAGCTTAACAGCTCATGCATCGAAGTTGCTGACAAGAATAATACATACAAGAATGGAGAAGAAAATTGAGGTGTTAGATGACGATCAGTTTGGCTTTAGGAAAGATAAAGGCACCAAAGAAGCAATCCTGGCGTTGCGGTTCGTAATGGAAGCAAGACTAAAGAAAAGGATTTGTAGACCTGGAAAAACTTTTAGACAATGTGAAATGGTTGAAGATGTTCGAAAGTCTGAGAAAAATAGTGGTAAGCTATAGGGAGAGACGGGTAATATACAATATGTACAAGAGCCAAGAGGGAATAAGAAGAGTGTTCGACCAATAACGAAGTGCTCGGGTTAAAAAGGGTGTAAGACAGGGGTATAGTCTTTCGCCCATCTATACATCGAAGAAGCAATGATGGAAATAAAGGTTCGGAGTGGAATTAAAATACAAGGTGAAAGTATATTAATGATACGACTCGCTGATGACTTTGCTATCCTGAGTGAAAGTGAAGGACAATTACATGATCTGCTGAACAGAATGGACAGTCTAAGGACCACAGAATATGGATTGGGAGTAAATCAAAGAAAGACGAAAGTAATGAGAAGTAGCAGAAATGAGAACAGCGAGAAACTTAACACCAGGATTGATAGTCACGAAGTGGATGAGTTTTCAGGAATTCTGCTATCTAGGTAGCAAAATAACCAATGACGGACGGAGCAAGGAAGCCATCAAAAGCAGACCACTGGCAAAAAGCGCATTCCTGGCCAAGAGAAGTCAAAGTTTGAGGAAGAAATTTCCGAAAATTGGTTCAAATGGCTCGAAGCACTATGGTACTTAACATCTGAGGTCATCAGTCCCCTAGACTTAGAACTAGTTAAACCTAACTAACCTAAGGACACCACACACATCCATGCCCGAGGCAGGATTCGAACCTGCGACCGTAGCAACCGCGCGGTTCCGGACTGAAGCGCCTAGAACCGATCGACCACAGCGGCCGGCCGAAATTTCCGAGAACGTACGTCTGGGGTACGGCATTGTATGGTAGACATGGACTGTGTGAAAACTGGAACAGAAAAGATGCGAATTATTTGAAATGTGGTGCTGCAGACGAATGTTGAAAATTGGATGGACTGATAAGGTAAGGAATGACGAGGTTCTGCGTAGAATCGGAGAGTTGAGGAATATGTGGAAAACACTGAGAAGGGACAATATGAAAGGACATGGTACTAGAGGGAGCTGTAGAGGACAAAAACTGTAGTGAAAGACAGGGACTGGAATACGTCCGGCAGATAATTGAGATTGTAGGTTGCAAGTCCTACTCTGAGATGAAGAGGTTGGCACTGGAGAGGAGTTCTTGGAGGGTCGCATCCAACCAGTCAGAAGAAATAATAATAATAATAAAAGCCCTGATATTGTCAGCATGGTAACGATATGCAACGTATGATAATTGAAGAAAACTTCTCAAGCCAAGATCGCTAAATAACATTTCATTGGATGACCCGTTATTTTGTCATCACTGGATCTTATGCTTTAAAATATTACATCATATAGTCCATCAGTGTTGCAAGTCGTTTCACATTGCATATTCACTCTACTATAATGAAGATCTTCGTAAAACGGCACGTCAAATGTAAACATAACTACATGGCACCGATTATAAGAGTTCATGTGCATCAACAGCTGGTGACTGTCAGCGCCATGACGTTAACACAATGACCGCCATGTACGTCCGCCGAGTGGCACTGTCAACTACCCCTTCGATTCTCTTACCTTTCAAAAAGCCGTAATTATTATTCCATTCTTCTGTAATTTATTGTTTTCAGAAGCGGATTGTTCTCACATTTGTCCGCCCTTGTTCTCTTCAGGGCTTCGCAGATGTTTTTTTCTGAATGTGATACACCCCACATAGACATTTAGTATTCACTTCCCCCAATGACTTCAGGAATTTTGAAGTTAATCAGTATTAAACAGTGTTGACGATAGATCCTGACGAATTTTAGTGCAAGCCGAAAACTGCGTAGAAAAATGACATTAAATGAAATATGGGCACAATTATTGGCCGTTTTAATTTGGGCACGAAGTGAGGGTTAGAGTGGTTAACGAGGAGGTGGCGGGGTGGAGGGGCGGCTCTGCAGCAGCCGCATTAAGCCCTGCAGGATACTGGCAGCCTGGGGCAGCCGCCCTGCCAAGTAGGTCACGCCAGTTCCACCGTCGCAGCTGCTGCATACTGCCCTTGCGACGGCAGCCCATAGGAAACTCGGAACAACGTCTTTGCGAGACTTGGTTGTGCAAATGCTATTCTTTGGTATAAATTACGAAACAATGTAACTACATGAGCTTTCGTGGTAAATGCACCAGTCTCGCCCCAGTTTATCGTAATTAAGGCGAGGCCAAATCCTGCGACCCACTGAATTTGTCGAACTTAGGCATACACTGCTGCAAAATACTAACACAAAATCTTTACAGACGAATGGAAAACCTGGTCGAAAACGACCTCGGGGAAGATCAGTTTGGATTCCGTAGAAATTTTGGAACACGTGAGGCAATACTGACCCTACGACTTATCTTAGAAAATACATTAAGGAAAGGCAAACCTACGTTCCTAGCATTTGTAGACTTAGAGAAAGCTTTTGACAATGTTGACTGGAATACTCTCTTTCAAATTCTGAGGGTGTCAGGGGTAAAATACAGGGAGTGAAAGGCTATTTACAATTTGTACAGAAACCAGATGGCAGTTATAAGAGTCGAATGACGTAAAAGGGAAGCAGTGGTTGGGAAGGGAGTGAGACAGGGTTGTAGTCTCTCCCCGATGCTATTCAATCTGTATATTGAGCAAGCAGTATAGGAAACGAAAGAAAAGTTCGGAGTAGGAATTAAAATCCATGGAGAAGAAATAAAAACTTTGAGGTTCGCCGATGACATTGTAATTCTGTCAGAGACAGCAAAGGACTTGGGAAGAACAGTTGAATGGAATGGACAGTGTCTTGAGAGGAGTTTATAAGATGAACATCAACAAAATCAAAACGAGGATAATGTAATGTAGTCGAATTAAATCGGGTGATGCTGAGTGAATTAGATTAGCAAATGAGACAGTAGTAAAGGAGTTTTGCTATTTGGGGAACAAAATAACTGATGATTGTCGAAGTAGAGAAGATATAAAGTGTAGACTGGCAGTGGCAAGGAAAGCGTTTCTGAAGAAGAGAGATTTGTTAACATCGACTATTGATTTAAGTGTCAGGACGTCGTTTCTGAAAGTATTTGTATGGAGGGTAGCCTTGTATGGAAATGAAACATGGACGATAAATAGTTTGGACAAGAAGAGAATAGAAGCTTTCGAAATGTGGTGCTACAGAGCTACAGAAGAATGCTGAAGATTAGAAGGGTAGATCACATAACTAATGAGGAGGTATTAAATAGAATTGGGGAGAAGAGGAGTTTGTGGCACAACTTGACTAGAACAAGGGATCGGTTGGTAGGACATGTTCTGAGGCGTCAGGGGATCACCAATTTAGTATTGGGGGGGGGGGGGGGGCAGCGTGGAGGGTAAAAATCATATAGGGAGACCAAGAGATAAATATACTAAACAGATTCAGTAGGATGTAGGTTGCAGTAGGTACTGGGAGATGAAGCACAGGATAGAGTAGCATAGAGAGCTGCATCAAACCAGTCTCTGGACTGAAGACTACTACAACAACAACAGGCATACGAAGCGAGAGCAATTCGAAAGGAACTCCTGTGAAGCATTTCTTTGGAAGACTCAAGGTCAAAAATCATGACGCAGGATATGTTTCGGGCCAGGTGAAAACATTAGAACGCTCGAAAAGAAGGAATATTATTTACACATACCAAACTCGAAGCCTAATATTTTTAGAAAAATCCAACAATCTGTGATTTCGATTCGTTGCAGACATAATCAGTCCGGACAAAAAATTAGTCACACGAATACATGATAGCCTTGATAATACCACAATTTCTTCGAGTATACCACATCCAGATGAAGTCATTTTGGGGAACAGGTCCCGAACAGTTTCCCAAATTAGGGAATGTTAACTGCTACGTTTCATTTGTTGTTCCAGATTCCAAATAGTCGCAGACGGCCGGCCGCTGTGGCCGAGTGGTTCTGGGCGCTTCAGTCCGGACGCTCGCTGCTGCTCCGGTGGCAAGTTCGAATCCTGCCTCGGACATGGATGTGTGTGATGTCATTAGGTTAGTTAGATTTAACAAGTTCTAAGTCTATGGGACTGATGACCTCAGATGTTAAGTCCCACAGTGCTTAGAGCCATTTGAACCACGTCGCAAACGTTTTCTACGGGAATCAGTTCGCCTGATTTAGCCAGCAAGTCTAGGTGCGGTACGGTGTCCCATTGTTCGTGAAACCGGGAACGTATGAGCTCAATTCCGTGAACACGACTTTTGTCATATTAGAAGAGAGGAATGGCCACAGCGAATTTATCATGAAGATGTTGACGAAAGAGTAATACTTCGTCAACGACAATGTTGAGATAAACATCTTGGCTCATGTACTAGGTTGTAAGTGGGCTGTTTAGTTTTTTTTATGATGGTAACGCCACGTAAAGCTCTGTATGAAAATCACTGACTGTGCTGTGTACAGTCTGTGGCTGGTTGGCATTGTTGGAATATTCGCTATTGTAGTGTTGGGCAGTGGGATGTGAACAGCTCTTAGCGTTACGCAGTTGGAGGTGAGCCGCCAGCAGTGGTGGATGTGGGAAGAGAGATGGCAGAGTTTTCAGAGCCGACGATCTGGACGTATGTCCCTCAGAAAAACTAAATTTGTAAGACTGGATATATTTACTATGACTTTTGGATATTGTTAAGGTAAATACAATGTTTG
This sequence comes from Schistocerca gregaria, assembly GCF_023897955.1. Lineage (NCBI taxonomy): Eukaryota > Metazoa > Arthropoda > Insecta > Orthoptera > Acrididae > Schistocerca > Schistocerca gregaria. The sequence goes on from NC_064920.1 coordinate 666,043,331, forward strand.
TTCTCTATCAAAATCTTTCATTTGCTAACTATGCCTATCAGTAGTTAGTGCCTTCAGTAGTTAGAATCCTTTATTTAGCTGGCAGTATTGGCTTTCGCTGTATTGCCGTAGTTCGAGTAACGAAGATTTTTGTGAGGTAAGAGATTCATGAAAGGTATAGGTTATTGTTAGTCACTGCCACTCTTTTGTAGGGATTATTGAAAGTCAGATTGCGTTGTGCTAAAAATATTGTGTGTCAGTCTAGTGTTGATCAGAATAAGTAAAGAGAGAATTGTGTGAGTAAGTTTAGTTCTGCTCAGCTGTTTGAAAATCAAATAATGTAAGAGGTTTATCAGCACAGCAATTCATTAATTTTTTTCGAAGGGGAGGTTTCAAGGTATCTAAATGAGTGGAACGAACTCATAACGCGGAAAATACCCCCAAAACACCACAGAACCGATTCTAGCTTGGACTAAGGCCTCCACACACTGCAGGTTAAAAGTCTCAATGGACCATCGGTGTATTCGACACCTTGAATCATTTCAGTAACAGGCACAAGGTACCTCCAACGACATACTGCCCAGCTCTATGCATCGCTGCGAGCATTTTTCGAGGTCCCTTGCATGCTGTTTGCTTAATAACGTTCGCTTTAAATATGTTTGAAGCGGATTTGCATTCACTGACAGTGGCTGTTGCGACTGAAACGGGCTGTCGTTGACAAGGCGACCTCTCTTCTCCGCTCCCTATGGTTTCGTTCTTCTGACGAGCCGCGCGGAGTGGCCACGCGGTCTGAGGCGCCATTCACGGTTTACGCGGCCCCTCTCGCCCGAGGTTCGAGTTTCCCCTTGGGCAGGGGCTTGTGGGTCGTTCTTAGCGTAAGTTAGTTTAAGTAGTTTGTAAGTCCAGAGCCCGGTGACCTCAGCAGTTTGGTACCTTAGGAATTCACACACATTTTTCTTCTGACGACCACTGTACTTACCCCGTATTACATGGCTGCGAGTGGTACATCCTGCCTTGCAGACACACATTTAGCAGTCCGCGGTGACTCATGAAAAACTGCACAACTTTAGTCAGGCCATGGTCATGGGCACATCCAATCACGACAGCTCCTTCCTGTCACTCTATCACATCAGTTCGTCGACCCAGCGAATGAGTGGCACATAGCCTACACACTACTTCACTGCCTTGAGTTACGTCAGCAGTGGACAGTCGCACGACCGTCTGCTACGAGTGTCGTTCAGTAAATAGTGTCACACAATTTTTTTTCTCGGAACATGTTTATTCTGAAAATAGAAAATATTATGAATTAAGTCCGAAAAGCTGCTTCTTTCTTTGAGATGTTTATTTAATTGCGACAGGCCTGTTTCAGTACTATTGCGATCATCACGCGATCTGAATATACTATTTTCTAGTGCACACGGTAGCCTACTTATCATATATGAGATTGACAACCATACATTTATGGAATTCTTAACTCACCTATAACATCGCAGGTTCGTCACTTAAGCGTTTTTCTGGTGTCTTTTAAAGTTATTTTATGACGGAGTTTTCATAGGCTATGTTTGTTGGAAGTTATAGAGTATGAAAGCTATGTCATAAAATAACTTTAAAAGGCATCAGAAAAACACTTAAGTGACGCACCAGCGATGTTATAGGGGAGTTAAGAATTCCATAAATGTATGGTTGTCAATCTCATATATCACTAGTAGGCTACTGTCCGCCCTAGAAAATAGTATATAACGAAACCACTACTTTCAGATCGCCTGATGATGGCAATTGTATTGAAACAGGCCTGAAGTGATTAAATAAACATCTCAAAAAAAGCAGCTTTTTGGATTTAATTCATAATGTCTTTACACGACTTATATCGAGCTGCGGGCCCATTGGAAACAAAACTACAGAAAATTTTGTAACAATATTGATTCGTGGTGCTTACTAGAATCAAGTAAAACATGGAGCCTGCCGGTGTGGCAAAGCAGTTCCAGGCGCTTCAGTCTGGCACCGCGCGACTGTTACTGTCGCAGGTTCGAATCCTGTCTCGGACATGTATGTGTGTGATGTCCTTAGGTTGGTTGGGTTTAAGTATTTCTAAGTTCTAGGGGACTGCTGACCTCAGATGTTAAGTCCCATAGTTCTCAGAGCCATTTTTTGAAGTAAAACATGGAAGGGAGGACCCACCAGTATAACTTTCTTTTCACTCAACCCGTTTATTTAACAATATACAACCATAAAATTTTCTTTAACAAAATGAACAAATTTCCAAAATTCTTTTGACCTTGATCCCGAAGTTGAATAAGCTTCTACAAGGAAATCTGAGGTGCTGTATTGCGAAACAGCAAACAATATGACAATGATTACAAGACAGCCGGACCTGCAGCCCGCCCGTTATCGCGTAAAACAGCGGTGTTTACTACCGCTCTGGACACAGTCTGTCTTATTAAATGCCCTTCTGCAACACATGAAAACTATAAAACCACCATTGATGACAAGAGTGATTCAATTACTGAAAACAGGTGACGTAGCTTTTAATTTGAAAGCTGTATGTCGAAAGGTTCGGGGTTAAGATGCGCACCTGTGCTTAAAGGTTAAACAGAGTAAGAAAACAGATCACAATGATAAGGCTTACTTCAAAGCAACCAACGTCTTAATTTCATCGGAACCAATGTGTGACTGGGCCCCAACCTGTCCCTTCTGACATTTTATTCTGACTAAGGCCCTGGTGATAGTTGGCTGTTAATATTTTCAAAGTTAAACTGATTGTCAGTTACTAAGACCGCTCTGAAGGAAAGCCTTAAAACATTACTTGTGAACACTTATTACAAGAGAACTCACTCGGCGGAACCAATACACCAATAATGACCCGATGTTTCAAACACAGCAATGAACAGCTTAGTACAACTGGTTGTTCAGGTTATAACTAATGACTAAGAAATGCAATTACAATCAAAGAATTGAAACGGTTAACATCTAAATCTGACCACAAGGTCCCTCTTTTGTTTAAAGCCAACTTGTGCCTTAGTACAATTTTTCCGGCTGCATTTACGACCAGGAGCTGCTCATTAGAACATTAATGATCCGGTACAAACCAGAAAGAACAGGCAATATAATAGCGGGAAAAACTTTCAAATGACAACTAGTGTCTTAGTACAGTACTACGGCCTATATTTACGACCAAAGAGACGATCGAGTAAAACTCTGACGGTAGGGTACAAACCAGAAAATAACAAGGAGGGCAGGTAGACAATGACACAAATCACCCCGAGGATTAAAGAATGTTACTCCCCTTAGCAAATAGTTCCATCGATCTACGGTGCATCACAGCGGTTACTGAGTGGTGCCGATGAAAGCCAGGTACGAGAGAGCAGCCAGGCCATCAGCGGTCGTCCGACACGAATGTTGCCAACCAGACGATGGGCTGTCGGCCTGCTGTTTGTAGCCGACGGTGACCCCGGTGAAGTACTTCGTTATCTTCGCTCTGCGCAGACCCTCCTTGGCGCAGCTTCGGCCGCTCGGACCTCACGACCACCTCACGTCGCGACGCTACCGCCAATCCCCAAACTCCCACTCTCTGACCAGAAGACCCTCTATATATATCGGCAAGCAAAGACGTTCCATAGCCTTCAGATACCAACACTTCATCGTGGATATTAGCAATGGAGCCGCAGGAGGGGTAGTCGTTACTAGACCTGAGGAAGTGGCGCCAGACAGAACAGTCTACTAACTCAGTGGCGCCACAGCTCAGATATCAGTCAACATTTCTTTACATGTGTTATTCTTCTACACCCTCTTCAACATGTTCCATGCACTTACACCACGCAATTACGCACGGATTCTCTGTTGGTAAAAGCTCTCGCCCCCCATGAGCCATGGACCCTGCCGTTGGTGGGGAGGCTTGCGTGCCTCAGCGATACAGATAGCCGTACCGTAGGTGCAACCACAACGGAGGGGTATCTGTTGAGAGGCCAGACAAACGTGTGGTTCCTGAATAGGGGCAGCAGCCTTTTCAGTAGTTGCAGCGACAACAGTCTGGATGATTGACTGATCTGGTCTTGCAACAATAACCAAAACGGCCTTCCTGTTTTGGTACTGCGAACGGCTGAAAGCAAGGGGAAACTACAGCCGTAATTTTTCCCGAGGGCATGCAGCTTTGCTGTATGATTAAATGGTGATGGCGTCCTCTTGGGTAAAATATTCCTGAGGTAAAATAGTCCCCCATTCGGATCTCCGGGCGGGGACAACTCAACAGGACATCGTTATCAGGAGAAAGAAAACTGGCGTTCTACGGATCGGAGCGTGGAATGTCAGATCCCTTAATCGGACAGGTAGGTTAGAAAATTTAAAAAGGGAAATGGATAGGTTGAATTTAGATATAGTGGGAATTAGTGAAGTTCGGTGGCAGGAGAAACAAGACTTCTGGTCAGGTGACTACAGGGGTATAAACACGAAATCAAATAGGGGTAATGCAGGAATAGGTTTAATAATTAATGGTGCCGATGTATATAATAATTAATGAATGAGTGCGGGTAAGCTACTACAAACAGCATACTGAACGCATTATCGTGGCCAAGATAGACACGAAGCCCACGCCTACTACAGTAGTACAAGTTTATATGACAACTAGCTCTGCAGATGACGAAGAAAATGATGAAATGTATGATGAGACAAAACAAATTATTCATGTAGTGAAGGGAGACGAAAATTTAATAGTGATGGGTGACTAGAATTCTGGAGTAGGAAAAGGGAGAGAAGGAAACATAATAGGTGAATATGGACTGGGGCTAAGAAATGAAAGAGGAAGCCGCCTAGTAGAATTTTGCACAGAGCATAACTTAATCATGTAGCTAACACTTGGTTCAAGAATCAAGAAAGAAGGTTGTATACATGGAAGAACCATGGAGATACTAGAAGGTATCAGATAGATTATATAATGCTAATACACAAATTTAGGAACCAGGTTTTAAATTGTAAGACATTTCCAGGGGCAGATGTGGACCCTGACCACAATCTATTGGTTATGAACTGTAGATTAAAACTGAAGAAACTGCAAAAAGGTGAGAATTTAAGGTGATGGGACCTGGATAAACTGAAAGAACCAGAGATTCTACAGAGTTTCAGGGAGAGCATAAGGAAATAATTGACAGCAATTGGGGAATGAAATACAGTAGAGGAAGAGTGGGTAGCTTTGAGGGATGAAATAGTAAAGGCAGCAGAGGATCAAATAGGTAAGAAGATGAGGTCTAGTAGAAAACCTTGGGTAACAGAAGAAATATTGAATTTAATTGATGAAAGGAGAAAATATAAAAATACAGTAAATGAAGCAGGCAAAAAGGAATACAAAAGTCTCAAAAACAAGATCGAAAGGAAGTGCAAAATGGCTAAGCAGGGATGGCTAGAGGACAAATGTAAGAATTTAGAGGCTTATCTCATGAGGGGTAAGATTGATACTGCCTACAGGAAAATAATAGAGACCTTTGGAGATAAGAGAACCACTTGTATGAACATCAAGAGCTCAGATGGAAACCCAGTTCTAAGTAAAGGGAAAGCAGAAAGGTGGAAGGAGTATATAGAGTGTCTATACAAGGGCGATATTCTTGAGGACAGCATTATGGAAATGAAAGAGGAGGTAGATGAAAATGAAATGGGAGATATGATACTGCGTGAAGAGTTTGACAGAGCACTGAAAGACCTAAGTCGAAACAAGGCCCTGGGAGTAGACAACATTCCATTAGAACTACTGACAGCCTTGGGAGAGTCAGCCCTGTCAAAACTCTACCATCTGATGAGCAAAATGTATGAGACAGGCGAAATTCCCTCAGACTTCATGAAGAATATAATAATTCCAATCCCAAAGAAAGCAGGTGTTGACAGGTGTGAAAATTACCGAACCATCAGTTTAATAAGTCACAGCTGCAAAATACTAACGCGAATTCTTTACAGACGAATGAAAAAACTGGTAGACACCGACCTCGGGGAAGACCAGTTTGTGTTCCGTAGAAATGTTGGGCCACGTGAGGCAATACTGACGCTACGACTTATCTTAGAAGAAAGATTAAGGAAAGGCAAACGTACGTTTCTAGCATTTGTAGACTTAGAGAAAGCTTTTGACAATGTTGACTGGAATACTCTCTTTCAAATTCTGAAGGTGTCAGGAGTAAAATACAGGGAGCGAAAGGCTATTTACAATTTGTACAGAAACCACTGGGTAGTTATAAGAGTCGAATGACGTGAAAGGGAAGCAGTGGTTGGGAAGGGAGTGAGGCAGGGTTGTAGTCTCTCCCCGATGCTATTCAATCTGTATATTGACCAAGCAGTAAAGGAAACAAAAGAAAAGTTCGGAGTAGGAATTAAAATCCATGGAGAAGAAATAAAAAAATTGAGGTTCGCCAATGACATTATAATTCTGTCAGAGACAGCAAAGGACTTGGGAGGAACAGTTGTACGGAATTGACAGTGTCTTGAAAGGAGGGTATTAGATGAACACCAACAAAAGCAAAACGAGGATAATGTAATGTAGTCGAATTAAGTCGGGTGATGCTGAGGGAATTAGATTAGGAAATGAGACACTTAAAGTAGTAAAGGAGTTTTGCTATTTGGCGAGCAAAATAACTGATGATTGTCGAAGTAGAGAAGATATAAAGTGTAGACTGGCAGTGGCAAGGAAAGCGTTTCTGAAGAGAAATTTGTTAACATCGAGTATAGATTTAAGTGTCAGGAAGTCGTTTCTGAAAGTATTTGTATGGAGTGTAGCCATATATGGAAGTGAAACATGGACGACAAATAGTTTGGACAAGACGAGAATAGAAGATTTCGAAATGTGGTGCTACAGAGCTACAGAAGAATGCTGAAGATTAGATGAGTAGATCACATAACTAATGAGGAGGTATGGAATAGAATTAGGGAGAAGAGGAGTATGTGGCACAACTTGACTGGAAGAAGGGATCGGTTGATAGGACATGTTCTGACGCATCAAGGGATCACCAATTTAGTACTGGAGGACAGCGTGGAGGGTAAAAATCGAAGAGGGAGACCAAGAGATGAATACAGAAGGATGTAGTGCTGGGAGATGAAGAAGCTTGCGCAGGATAGAGTAGCATGGAAAGCTGCATCAAACCAATCTCAGGACTGAAGACCACAACTACAACAACAAAAGCTCTCGTCCATGTTTTCACTGCATCTATTGCGTTTCCGAAATTTTGAACATCACCACCTTGTCTTCGTGTTTCAAGATGAAAAAAGTACACTTGCAAGATATCAGCCCCTGCAATCTACCCAGCGCTAAAATTTGGCCCATAATTCTGATAGGACCCAGTTATGACCCTCCGAATGTACAGCTTTCAAACTTTGCGGGCGTTCCCCCCACCCCCCCCCCCCCCCCCACCCCCACCGCACCCACCCACACCCAGTGTTCGCGGGATATTGAAGGCGAGGGGGGAATTAAAAAGTCTGGAGAAGGTATTTCGGAACCTTGTTGGGGAACACATTGTGTTATGCTGAAAGAAGGTTCAATATGTCAACCTCACATACAAGTTCAATATTATGCCTCAAAATCAAAATGAATAAACCTAAGCAAATGAAGAATTATTATGAAATTCACTTAATGATTTTCGATTTACAATTTAATCATGCTAAAAACGTTGAAGAATGACGCAGAAGCTTGACTTTAACAGTTTCCAAAGAAAGTAAGCACAACGGCGATATTAATAATCAAGAAGCGCAACGCTACTTCTCAAATAAACACATTCGTTCATTTCATTAATTTACTTTTCATTTGTGAATCGCAACATAGTATTGCCCAAAGCAACCACGTACAGGTTGGAATCCTCGCACTTTAACACAATTAAAGCAGCATTATCGTTTGTAGGTTCACCGACATTATGAACACAAACGTCTTACTCACTCCACTGTGCAGGACTCCCCGTTCGGCCATTAAGCAGTTGCAGTGGGACAGAGCGAGTGACCATCAAGCGATGCGCGCGAAGTGTGGTTGGCTGATTCAGAGGAGGAGAGCAAACAGAGAGGTCATCGATACCATCGGGTTAGGGAAGGATGGGGAAGAATTCCGGCGTGCCCTTTCACAGGAACCACCCCAGTATTTACCTGATGCGACTTACGGAAATCACGGGAAACATAATAAGGACGGCCGGACGCGGGTTTGAACCGTCGTCGTCCCGAATGCGAGTCCATTTTTCTAACCTTTGCGCCACATCGCTCAGTACGCAAAGCTTAAAAGCTGTACATTCAAAAGATCATTACTGCATGCTGTCACTACTATGCACCAAATTTTCGCTCTGGACATATTTCTGGGACCGATATCTTGTTAGTGTGCTTTTTTCACCTGAAAATATGACGTCAAATTGGTGATGATATTTCCTTTTTAGTGGAATACCCACTAAGAGAATACTTAAATGTCCCAAACAGATGGAAAACTGAGGGCATCAGGAGTGGGCTGTACGTTGGATTGCCGGCCGTGGTGGTCTAGCGGTTCTAGGCGCTCAGTCCGGAATCACGCGACTGCTACGGTCGCGGGTTCGAATCCTGCCTCGGGCATGGATGTGTGTGATATCCTTAGGTTAGTTAGGTTTAATTAGTTCTAAGTTCTAGGGGACTGATGACCACAGATGTTAAGTCCCATAGTGCTCAGAGCCGTTTGTACGCTGGATTATGTAATGATGCCAAATTCAGCTTAGCGATATATTGCCAGGTACTGAGAGACTTGCATTTGGGAGTGCATTGTCTTGTTGGAGCAAGATTTATTTTTGATTCTTGTCAGACTGGACACATTGGAAATGATTCTTGAGTTTGTTCAAATTCACTTATACCTCTGCATTAATATTTTAAACTATTGGCAACACATCTAGAAGAAAGTGACAGACACCACCCCTAAACAGCGTCATCACTTGTCAGCAGAGAGAGCCGTCTTGAATTCCTTCTTTCTTCGTAATTTCAGTTGCTGCTACTCCACCCCGACTACTATTTGCTCCCGGCTCAATGTGATGCTCCTAGGTTTCGTCACCTGTAACTGTCCATGACAGAAAGGCATCTTCGTTCATCTCAGACTGTCCCAACAGTTCGGATGGAATGGTTTTCCATGAATCTTGTGATATGTTGGGAACATTCATGGAACCATTCTTCAGCACAGATTTCCATGTGCAAGAGTGCCAAACATTACCTTTCCAACACTGACAGGTAGCTGTAGAGAGAACTGTCGAGTTGCGATGAGCCAGCCTGCACCAATAATGGCATCTAGGCGGATCACCATGATGGCAACACTGGCTGTGACACGACATTCCAAACGTGGACGATCATTGATCTCAGCTTCTGCACTTAATAAGACTCTTTATCCACGCTCCAACAGTACTTATATCAGCCGCATTATTTCCATACATGGCATATAGAAGATTAGGAATGTCTGTCAAGGTTGTTTTTTTCCACAGCCAATTGTAGTGGCAACCTCTGCCACTGAATGTATGGTTCAAATGGCTCTGAGCACTATGTGATTTAACATCTGAAGTCATCAGTCCCATAGAACTTAGAACTACTTAAACCTAACTAACGTAAGGACATCACAGACATCCATGCCCTAGGCAGGATTCGAACCTGCGACCGCAGCTGTCGCTCGGTTCCAGACTGTAGCGCCTAGAACCGCTCGTCCACCACGGCCGGCGGAAGCCAGGACACCTGCCCACGGCAGCAAGCCGTGGAGTGGCCCGCTGCTGGCTGGCTACGACACCGCATCAGTCTCAGAGGGTCGAACCAGTGACCCGCCGTGGACCGGAATTCTCGACCCCGTCTGCTGCTGCGTTTAGCTGGTGGTGTGACACGCCCCGCCATCCAGGAGAGCTGCCACACTTGAATGAATCTCGTCAGAAGCCCACACCTACTTATACGCGGCTGTGCACCTTTGTTTTGCCATATGCGCCACTCCGTGTCACATACTCATAACATGCTAGGACGGCCACTGGTCCCCTTCTGCCTGTGATTTGCAACATGCGAAACCGCTACATATATTCTTTCGGCAATTTGACGGCGCTGTGGCCTTTATTCTACTTCACAACTGTTGGCTGGTTCCTCTGAAAAGGCACGGCCGACTTCCTTCCCCGTCCTTCCCTAATCCGATGAGACCGATGAGCTCGCTGTTTGGTCTCTTCCCCCAAACAACCCAACCCAACCCGCCTGCTCCGAAAAGAATGACGCGATATGATCTTCGGGTACGATTTTTCGGAAACGAAAACGTAGTGCCCTACACGGTTTCTCAGGGTTACTGCCGAGTGATATCTGGCAAGTTGTCGATGCACAGCGCAATGGCTGGCTTGCAAGGCTATCCTCACCTTGTGGGGCTATTTGCGAGACAAATACTCAACATGCATGTTAATTAAGTGCAAAATTATTGAAACAGAAGTCGTCGCTGGTTGTGAGTGAGTAGAAAAATTCATACATTTTGATTGTACGGTTAACTTCATAAGACATTTCCAGTCTTGATTCGTACACCTACGGACAGACTGCATTGGAGAACAGGTCCAGTACTTTGTATACCCCTCCAGGTACAACGCATTCCTGCAGTCGTGCATAAAGAAGATTGTCGATGTGTCGGATGTCATCTTCGGAGATCCGCTGTGCTCCCACGTGTAGCAGATACTCAAGCTATACTAACAGTTACAGAGAGCAACCAGCTGCCGCCTCGTGATGCCTCTAGTGCGAGCGAAGTGAAACTTTGAGCCGACTACTAGTAGAACGAAAAACCTTGCCTTTCGCAGGCAATGCTCTTACCGACTGAGCTACCCAAGCAGACAGATAGTGCCATCACACCAAGTTGATGTCCCCCCCTCCCTTCCCCTGCGCAAACACTCGCCAAAAAAAACATTCACTCGTTACTGAATGGAAATACGTTAAATTATTCCCTCAGTTTAAATCAGTGATCATTCATACTGAAAATGTAGCCGAACTAAAGCGCTTCATTAATTTGAAAGTATGAGGTTTCCAGGTGAAAGTTATGATCTTCGTGTAGTCTTCAGAATGTAACACTTTCTGTTCCTTCTATTTCGTTGTTTTCTTCTGTAGCGTGTGGTGTTCTATGAGAAATACTTAAGCTTGTGTACTGAGTCTTAGAATTTAATGATAATCCTTTTCTCTTGAACCATCTGTTTCTAACGTTTCTTTAGTTGCGTTTTCAGTAAGAAGACTGGCACTGACTTTCATTCTTGTTTTCGTATCATCTGCAAAATGGAGAAAATTCTGATAATGTAAATGGAATATCATTTATATCCCAGCCATCCGCTACATTTGTACTGATATGGTTCCGAACTATGTAATCCCTGGAGATATGAAGTAAAAAACGCCTTCAGTCACAACTTTCCGTGTTTTATTAAATACACGATGCATTTCGGACCCTGTGGGTCCATCATCAGTTGTAATTAGTCTTCACACATGTTTTATTTCTTCTCTTGAATGAGGTGAAATGCATATTCCTGTCACGGAACCGTTCCGCAGTCAGCTTCAAATGCTCTAACAGAACATCCCCTTCATCCAGGGGTTCCCATTTGCGTTCCCGAAGCACCTCCGTAATACCTGCGTGTTGTTCGAACTTACCAGCAACGAATCTAGCAGCGCGCCTTTGAATTGCTTCCATATCTTCCGTTAATACGGTTCCGGATCGCAAATAGGTTCAAATGGCTCTGAGCACTATGGGACTTAACATCTATGGTCATCAGTCCCCTAGAACTTAGAACTACTTAAACCTAACTAACCTAAGGACATCACACAACACCCAGTCATCACGAGGCAGAGAAAATCCCTGACCCCGCCGGGAATCGAACCCGGAAACCCGGGCGTGGGAAGCGAGAACGCTACAGCACGACCACGAGCTGCGGACTCGCAAATAGCTTGAGCAGTACTTAAGGATGCACTCTTCTTTACTGATGAACCACATTTTCCTAAAATTCCTCCAATAAACCAAAGTCGACCGTTCACTTTCCCTCCTACAGTCCTCACATGATCGTTCCACTTCATGTCGCGTTGTAACGTCACGCCCGGCTGTTTAAAAGACGTGACTGTGTCAGACAGCACATTACTAATGCTGTATTTGAACATTAAGGGTTTGTTTTTACTGCCCATCCGCACTAACTTAAATTTTCTTAAAGTTGCCATTCCTCACACCAACTAGAAATATTCTCTAAATCATCTTGTATCCTCCTACAGTCACTCAATGACGATACCTTCCCGTACACCAAATCATCATCTGTAAGCAACCGCAGATTACTGATAACTTATATACATAGCAAATATTAGCGGTCTTACCATACTCCCCCGGCGCACGCCAGACGATACCCTCGTCTCTGATTAACATTTGCAGACGAGGACAAAGCCCTACGTTCTCTTAATTAAGAAGTCTTCGAGCTACTCACACATGTGGGAAGCTATTACACAAGCTCCTATCTTTAAGAGTCTGCAGTGGAACATCGCGTCAAATGCTTTTCAGAAATCTAGAACTAAGGAATCTCTTCATCCATGGTTCGCAGTGTATCATGTGAGAAAAGGGCAAGCTGAGTTTCTCATGAGCAATATTTTCTGCTCAAAAAACAGTGTTGATTCCCTTTCAAGAAAATTTGTTATATTCGGATTGAGAATATGTTCTAGAATTCTGGAACAAACGATTTTAGTGATCACGATTTTAGTGATCCATTCTGTTACCCTTCTTATATACAGTGCCCTTGGAAAATTATCAATGATTGAGCTAGTAAACTATGTTATTTGATACAAAGACATCTGAGAAAAACTGGACGTACTCAGAGAGTTCTCTCTTTACTTATTCTGATCATCACTAGACACGCAATATTTTTTAGCACAAGGCATTCTGACTTTCAATAATGCCTACAAAAAAATGGCACTGACTAATAATAACTTGCACCTTTCATGAATCACCTCACAAAAATCTTCGTTACTAGAGCTACTGCAATACAGCGAGCGCCAATACTGCCAACTAAATAAAAGACTCTAACTACTGAAGGCACTAACTACTGATAGGCATAGTTTGCAAATGAAAGATTTTGATAGAGAACAAACAATGTATTTACCTTAGTAGCGTTCAAAAGTCATAATATATATAATATAATTTTGTGACATCCAATTATACACATTTCCTTTTTGTGATGGACACACGTCCAGATCATCCGCTCAAAATTCTGTCATCTCTCAGCCCACATCCACTACTGCTGGCGGCTCACCTCCAACTGCCCAACACTCCAATAGCGAATATTCCAACAATGAGTCCAACCAGCCACAGACTGCACACAGAGTAGTCAGTGAGTTTCATACAGAACACTACGTGGCGTTACCAACATAAAAATCCAAACACCCCACTTACAACAGGACTCACCTGTGCTTTTTTCTAGTCGCTTAGGACTTTGCTTTGGGTGAGAGATTAGCAATAAATGTAAACTAAATAAGGGGCCAGTGCCACAGAATAGTCTATGTAAAACTGAACTGGGATTCGATCCGGACTTTGCTTTCAACTCTTTCAGTTGTTTCTCTGCACCAGGGATGGCTATTGCTATGTTCTCCATACGGGAGTTCATACGTTGGTCATGTTTGGGCGTTACTCCTGTGTGGACGATTTCTTAATTTAAAATTTGTGCTTTTCTTTTGCTATCTTCAAGTGTCACACCAGACTACTTAACGAGTGACTGGATAGAAGCCTTAGACGCGCTTAGCGATTTTACATGGGATCAGATATTTTGTTAAGGTATGACGGTGGTAATTGCATGCTTCGCGTATTGATCTTTTTAGAAACGCACAAATGTCTTCTAACTTTCGCCTGTCGTCACTTTCGCGTTCTCTTTTGAACCGAGAGGGCGTCCGTCTCTTCATGCAATGCTGAGGCGTACTTTCCACTTCCATCGTACTCTGCGCTCTCGTTGCCACTGTCTTTTGCTCCATTTTCTAGAAGACAATAGAGGTACAGTTGCCAGTGTTTTGTGTCATTGACTGGCCGCCAACTTGCCAACCACCTGGCACGGATTCCAGATAGCAATGAAATTCCGTTTGAGAGGGCTTATTGCATAGTTCCGTCAATAATGTTTTGAAAAAAGAAATATTATGAAGACATAAAACTGATTCTAAATGATTTGCTTCATTTCTGCTAATAGCCAAATCTCAGCAGTTTCTACCATAACGAACTGGAATATATAACTTAAGCCTGCCTACACCAAACAGAAGTCTCGGATAAGTTTCGTGTCCAGTCAAAATTCCTGGTTAGACGAGCAGTCTGTCAGACATGGCAGCATGTCATGCACATGGCTGCGTAGCACCAAAACGTCCCACATTTTCTAACATTATTGGTATATTTCTTGTGTTGAAACTTATTGTGGTTCCTATACAGCAACCAGTTCGAGTTCCACCTTCACAAATTTCTGCGTTATTGAGTACACTTCGCCTGATATCGTTCCTCGTGCGCCAGCGACACTACGTATCTGGACTCCTCGTAAGTGGCTGCAGTTCACGAACCCACGCTACTGAATAGTGTGTCTTGATGCATTTTCATAGTCGATAACCTCAACCGGAGGATTAACGCAAGAGACGGAGAAGAAAGCACGGAGTGAACAAGGATGGGGAACCGACATCGGACGTGTCCTTGATGAATGAATGGCTCCTCCCGACGTAATCGCCGGAACTAATTTACATAAATAGTGGAAAATCGAAAACATATAAACTGATCATAGATTCCAACTCCGTTACTCTAAAACCTGGTCAGTGTCCTAGCTATCTCATTCGGTGGCGAAGCTGAGGAGGACGCTGATACAGACTACACAATGCTGGAGAGTGTTCTTAAGAACGGAACCTGGGACCTAGGCGTCATTTACCAAAGACGCCAGCCATCTGGACCAAAGGGCCGCATCAGGCAGAAAAAGCAATGCGTGAGAGAGGTCCTTAAACTTTTGAGCATCCAGATGTGATGTGCGAATTACCAATAACGCATGCGATGGGACGTAGCTATCTTTAGAAACAATAGCGTGTAAATTTCCAGGAATTACGACTTTTTTTCGGTTGTTCCCACTACCATTGCGAACTGGCTTTTATAAGGATCATGGTATTTTCCTTTAATTCTTTACAGAAGAAAAATTGATTAAACTGTAACGTTTAGCCGACGACCACGTTATCAGAGACGGAAGAAAACTGGATTGGACATAGGTAAGTTAGGAAATCGCCTATGGGATTTTCGAAGGAACTATTCCAACCTTAAGAGGTCTGAGGGAACCACAGATTACCGAAATCTGTTATAGTCAGACAGGGAGATGAACGTTGCTTCTCCAGAATTCGAGTTTATTGCCATAACCACTGCGTCACCTCCTACGCTGTGAGTTATGTACCCTCGGGGCGGCTCAGTATCAGGATACAAACGCTGTGCACACTCGTTAACGCCAATTAACCATACTTCCATTACCAAGTAAAGAGTGGAAACATAACGAAGTACTTTTACAGAGAAACAAGGGTGCTGTCTCGGAACTTTGTTTCATTTGCTTTGCCGGTTCTAGCCATGTAATTACAATTGTGAATCACTGCTGCCAAATGTACCTACAAGATTAAGAATGACTGGTGTCACTTGCAAAATCCCTCTCAAAGGATGTAAGGGTTTCTTGAGACCATCCTCCGACCATACTAACGACGTGGTTTGCTTAAACCTCTTAACGTGAAGGCCACAGATCCTTATCTTACTTTATCTGAGCTATGGGTCGCCTATAATGACTTATTGGTAAAATTGTAGCCCGTCATGTAGCTACAGAAGTTCAAAACGAAATCTTCTCTCTAATTTATTTCCACCTATATTTTGAGTTTCTGGACCTGATTGTATTCAGTACACATGAATTGCGAATAATAATGCCGTGAATCACAAAAAATGTTGTGTTTTATTAGCTCATAAAAAGCATTTTAGACACTGTGCAACTGACCCTTAACATAGACAAATGTAATGTATTGCGAATGCATAGAAAGAAAGATCCTTAGCGGAACAAACACGGGTAGCAATTACTTCTGTAAAATATTATGGGAGTATGCGTACGGAACGATTTTAAGTGGAATGATTATATAAAATTAATTGTTGGTAAGGTGGGTGCCAGGTTAAGATTCATTGGGATAGTCCTTAGAAAATGTATTCCATCAACAAAGGAGGTGGCTTACAAAACACTCGTACGACCTATACTTGAGTATTGCTCATCAGTGTGGGATCCGTACCAGGTCGGGTTGACAGAGGAGATAGAGAAGATCCAAAGAAGAGCGGCGCGTTTCGTCACAGGATTATTTGGTAAACGTGATAGCGTTACGTAGATGTTTAGCAAACTCAAGTGGTAGACTCTGCAAGAGAGGCGCTCTGCATCGCGGTGTAGCTTGCTGTCCAGGTTTCGAGAGGGTGTGTTTCTGAATGAGGTACCGAATATGTTGCTTCTTCCTACTTATACCTCCCGAGGAGATCACGAATGTAAAATTAGAGAGATTCGAGCGCGCACGGAGGCTTTCCGGCATTTGTTCTTCTTGGAACCATGCGCGACTGAAACAGGAAAGGGAGGTAATGACAGTGGCACGTAAAGTGCCCTCCGCCACACACCGTTGGCTGGCTTGCGGCGTATAAATGTAGATGTATATGTAGATGTAGGTGCAAATCGTTCAACAAATTATTTGCCGGTACGTCTACTGTTACCATGGTTACGTAGTTCAGTAATAATGTACACCTACAAATAGACAAAAGTAAGACAAATAATAGACACAATAATAAAGAGAAGGAAATAAATTTTAGTATATCTCACCTAGACTCTATTTCACAAAAACAGCTAACATGTAAAAAAAATTAATAACAGTCTGGTTCTGCAGTAAGAATAAGTTAGGACACCTATACGTCCACAGCACAAAAACAGTTTCCCAAAATTGAACAATAGTGGATTATGTAAAATATGACACGTCAGCTGTCCTGTCTGCTATGTCGGGAAAATAGGCAGGTTTCAAAACCCGATTCCAGGAACTTAGGAATGCCTTCTAACTTAACCACTTCGAAAGATCAGCCATTGCACAGTGTATGCTCGAACTTATATAACTTATCAACAAGATTCAAAACGATCTGGTAGTATTACACCGTGAACCCAATGTCTGTTAGAGCAAATGAAATTATGCCTACAGAAAATCATAAAGCCTGTATCCATGGTAAATGACAAGCAGATTTCCCTAGCCATAGTTATTTTAGTATTATTATTTAGTATTCTTAAGTACTCATTTTATATTTAGTACCTTACATATCTCAAATTATTTCATAACTCTCACATACGACAATACATAATAAGCTTCGCCTTTGTTCGCCTAATATTATACTGGACTATTACGCATTTTGAGGTGCACAAAGAGCTGTGCGTCTTGAGTGACGCGATGCGCAATTACGGAATGTATAAATGAGCTTTTAATTCCATGACAGCGTTAGAAAAGTTCGTCTTGGACCTTTTGGTGACTTTTTCATTGTTTCTCTTCTAATCTGTTGCCTGATTTGCAGATATATATATATTTAACTTCCTCACTACAGGTACGTACATCTCTTATCTCGTTCAAGAGCAGACGTACATCTACATCTACATACATACTCCGCAATCCACCATACGGTGCGTGGCGGAGGGTACCTCGTACCACAACTAGCATCTTCTCTCCCTGTCCCACTCCCAAACAGAACGAGGGAAAAATGACTGCCTATTTGCCACTATACGAGTCCTAATCTCTCTTATCTTATATTTGTGGTCTTTCGGCGAAATGGAAGTTGGCAGCAGTAAAATTGTACAGCAGTCAGACGCAAATGCTGGTTCTCTAAATTTCCTCAGTAGCCAGTCACGAAAAGAACGCCTCCTTTCCTCTAGAGACTCCCACCCGAGTTCCTGAAGCATTTCCGTAGCACTCGCGTGATGATCAAACCTACCAGTAACAAATATAGCAGCCCGCCTCTGAATTGCTGCTATGTCCTCCCTCAATCCGACCTGATAGGGATCCCAAGCGCTCGACCAATACTCAAGAATAAGTCGTATTAGTATTTGATAAGCGGTCTCCTTTACAGATGAACCACATCGTCCCAAAATTCTACCAATGAACCGAAGACGCCTATCCGCCTTCCCCACAACTGCCATTACATGCTTGTCCCACTTCTTATCTTTCTGCAATGTTACGGCCAAATATTTAATCGACGTGACTGTGTCAAGCGCTACACTACTAATGGAGTATTCAAACATTACGGGATTCTTGTAACTATTCATCTGCATTAATTTACATTTATCTATATTTAGAGTTAGCTGCCATTCTTTACACTCATCACAAATCCTGTTCAAGTCATCTTGTATCCTGCTACAGTCACTCAACGACGCCACCTTCCCGTACACCACAGCATCATCAGCAAACAGCAGCACATTGCTATCCACCCTACCAAAGAGATCATTTATGTAGATAGAAACAAAAGTGGACCTACCACAAACAGTATTTTAGACGATTTACACCCGATGATGGACCAAAGGGGCCAGCATGCATCGTGTCATTTAATAACTGAAAAGAATTTGTGACTGGAAGCACTATTGCTCGTACTTCTAAGTTCTCACTGTAACCAATCTAGGTTACTTCATAAATTGTAACGATGGAAACAGTGCCGCGATGTAACAACATTGGCAGCATCTGAGCCTTATGTCGGAGGATTAAGTGTGTGTGTGTGTGAGAGAGAGAGAGAGAGAGGGGGGGGGGAGGGAGGGGGGGGGGGGTGTCGACGCTGGGCAGCGACCCGCGGCGAGCTCTCGACGCCAGTGAGGAACAACAAGTTTTTGCCGGCGTCGCATGGCCTGTGACGGAGGCGGCGCGCGGATGATTTATTCGCGCAGCGGCGGCCTCCGTCCCTCGCCGCAGCCTGCCATTAGCCCGCCCTCGCGGATTTAACGGCGGCGCGCCGCTCAGATCTGGGTCAACGCGCGCCGCGCGTGCTCAAACGGCCGTCCGTCTGCCGGCGCGTCGCATCGGCCCTCCGGCGCAGATTCACTCGAGAGGGTATCCGGTCGCACGCCACGTGCCGCCGCTCTGCCGATGCAGGCACGAAGTAACCCGGCAGAGTCGCTCCCAACGTCCACGCGTATCTCTCACCTCTTACCTCTTTCTAAAGCTGCATACCTCTCACCTCTTTCTAAGCCCGCCCGTTTGACCGTACAGTCTAACGCACGGCTTTCCGGGCGGGAAGGAGCGCCTGGTCCCCGGCACGAATCCGCCCGGCGAAATTGTGTCGAGATCCCGTGAACCGGCTAGTCTGTGGATGGTTTTTAGGCTGTTATCCCTTATTCCGCCTCAGTTAAACTACACTCCTCGAAATGGAAAAAAGAACACACTGACACCGGTGTGTCAGACCCACCATACTTGCTCCGGACACTGCGAGAGGGCTGTACAAGCAATGATCACACGCACGGCACAGCGGACACACACCAGGAACCGCGGTGTTGGCCGTCGAATGGCGCTAGCTGCGCAGCATTTGAGCACCGCCGCCGTCAGTGTCAGCCAGTTTGCCGTGGCATACGGAGCTCCATCGCAGTCTTTAACACTGGTAGCATGCCGCGACAGCGTGGACGTGAACCGTATGTGCAGTTGACGGACTTTGAGCGAGGGCGTATAGTGGGCATGCGGGAGGCCGGGTGGACGTACCGCCGAATTGCTCAACACGTGGGGCGTGAGGTCTCCACAGTACATCGACGTTGTCGCCAGTGGTCGGCGGAAGGTGCACGTGCCCGTCGACCTGGGACCGGACCGCAGCGACGCACGGATGCACACCAAGACCGTAGGATCCTACGCAGTGCCGTAGGGGACCGCACCGCCACTTTCCAGCAAATTAGGGACACTTTTGCTCCTGGGGTATCGGCGAGGACCATTCGCAACCGTCTCCATGAAGCTGGGCTACGGTGCCGCTCACCGTTAGGCCGTCTTCCGCTCACGCCCCAACATAGTGCAGCCCGCCTCCAGTGGTGTCGCGACAGGCGTGAATGGAGGGGCGAATGGAGACGTGTCGTCTTCAGTGATGAGAGTCGCTTCTGCCTTGGTGCCAATCATGGTCGTATGCGTGTTTGGCGCCGTGCAGGTGAGCGCCACAATCAGGACTTCATACGACCGAGGTACACAGGGCCAACATCCGGCATCATGGTGTGGGGAGCGATCTCCTACACTGGCCGTACACCTCTGCTGATCGTCGAGGGGACACTGAATAGTGCACGGTATATCCAAACCGTCATCGAACCCATCGTTCTACCATTCCTGGACCGGCAAGGGAACTTGCTGTTCCAACAGGACAATGCACGTCCGCATGTATCCCGTGCCACCCAACGTGCTCTAGAAGGTGTAAGTCAACTACCCTGGCCAGCAAGATCTCCGGATCTGTCCCCCATTGAGCATGTTTGGGACTGGATGAAGCGTTGTCTCACGCGGTCTGCACGTCCAGCACGAACGCTGGTCCAACTGAGGCGCCAGGTGGAAATGGCATGGCAAGCCGTTCCACAGGACTACATCCAGCATCTCTACGATCGTCTCCATGGGAGAATAGCAGCCTGCATTGCTGTGAAAGGTGGATATACACTGTACTAGTGCCGACATTGTACATGCTCTGTTACCTGTGTCTATGTGCCTGTGGTTCTGTCAGTGTGATCATGTGATGTATCTGACCCCAGGAATGTGTCAATAAAGTTTCCCCTTCCTGGGACAATGAATTCACGGTGTTCTTATTTCAATTTCCAGGAGTGTATGTCGGCGATTGCTGCGCAAACAAGTTCTCCTCGTATGCGTACACCGCCATTACTCTACCACGCAAACATAGGGGTTGCACTCGTCTGGTGTGAGGCGTTTCCTGGGAGGTCCACCGGGGGCCGAACCGCACAGTAACCCTGGGTTCGGTGTGGGGCGGCGGAGGGGAGAAGTGAACTGCGGTAGTCGTCGTGGGGTTGTGGACCACTGCGGCTGCGGCAGGGACGGAGCCTCTCTGTCGTTTCTAGGTCCACTTGTTAACATACAATACAATACACTACAATATCTCTTTCCAAGCAACTTTTAACAGCCGGTAAGCTCGGATGTTGGTCACAGGAACCATTTTTTACATATGGCGAAATTGCGTTTGGTTGGTTCATATGGCTCTCAGCACTATGGGACTTAACATCTGAGGTTATCAGTCCCCTAGATCTTAGAACTACTTAAGCCTAATTAACCTAAGGACATCACACACATCCATGCCCGAGGCAGGATTCGAACCTGCGACCGTAGCGGTGGCGCGGTTCCAGACTGAAGCGCCTAGAACCGCTCAGCCACACCGGCCGGCTAGCCTTTGGTGGGAGATGCTGAAGCGTGTGAGTTATGAAGACTTAAGAAATGCGTGAACACTAGAAATTGTGGGAATAGACTTGGTACAGCGAAACAGGAAGAAAGATATCTGTATCGTAGGAACAGTTGAGCAATATGTCAGATAAATGGGAAGAGTCAATTCGTAGAAAGGATTGGAAATGTAAATGTCAACTCATACAATTTGATGGATGGTTATATGATACCAACAGGGTCCTTTTACAAGAGCAGAGGATTTCGGGTGCATTTTTGGAAGGATTGCCAACCAATATGTCAAGCAAATTTCAGACAGAGTTGCCTAAGAGCTTATTGTTGTAGACGCACACGTGGTTTATGGGTAGCGTCTTTGATTACTATTCAAAACGTTCTTGGTCCCGGGTTCGATACCCCCCATCACTGAGGGGGGCTAGGACGTCAAACGGGCAGACTTGGAGCAGGAGAGTCACCACAGGACATTTTAATTTCTACTGTCTATACTTTTACAAATAAATTCATAAAACTTTGTCACCATGACCAGGAAGTATCGAGGACTCACACTCATCGCAGTGGAAGTTCAAAAACGTAGCAAAATACCTTTTTTTTACATGTGAAATTACATCATTTTTTCACTTATTACTGGCTGCATTTGTTGCTATAGGGACACGTTTCTTCCTAAGTAAGAGATTCTTCCATGAATTTTTCATAGCATACAAACTGTAGTTACAGGTGTATTAAACTCTAGAATTTTCCAAATTTATTAAAAACCTGTGGAAAAAATTGAGATAATTAACTATAAAACTTGAATTTTTTCTAAACATGAAGTTTAAAATGTAACAGCTCATTCATTTTTACATAAATTAAATAACTTCTAGAGTTTCATACAGTTGTAACTATGGTTTGTATGCTGTGCAAAAGTCATCGAAGAATCTCTCTTACTTAGGAAGAAGAGTGTGCCTATAGCAACAAAATGATGAAATTTCACACGTAAAAAAAAAAATGTCATGTTTAGTCGGCCGGAGTGGCCGTGCGGTTCTAGGCGCTACAATCTGGAACTGCTAGACCGCTACGGTCGCAGATTCGAATCCTTCCTCGCGCATGGATGTGTGTGTTGTCCTTAGGTTAGTTAGGTATAAGAAGTTCTAAGTTATAGGGGACTGATGACCTCAGAAGTTGAGTCCCATAGTGCTCAGAGCCATTTGAACCATTTTTGTTACGTTTTTGAGCTTCCACTGCTATGAGTATGAATCCTGAATCTTTCTGTTAAAGTTTCATTAATTTATTTGTAAAGTATAGACAGTGGAAATTAAAATGTCCTGTGGTGTCTAGCTTGCTCCAAGTCGGCCTGTTTGACGTCCTACCCTCCTTAAATACTGATTAACAAACAGCATTGGCGGCCAAAGCCTTCCGGTATAAGAAGTTATTCTCATTCTGCCAACGGCTTTGTCAAAGGGGGCTGAGGAGCAGACGGAGGTTCAAGGCAATCTCTTGTCCTTGGGATCGGAACAATCAGCAACGATCAAAGACATGAGGATATACAACGCAAAGGGAACCACTGAATTAAAGATATATAATGTGTATCCATAAGAAAGGTGGCCTGTAATTCAGAAAGTGTCATGATGATCTCTCCAATGGCAAAATATTCCGCAAAAGCCCCTCATTCAAATCTCTGGAAGCGGACTGCCAAGGTGAGTTGACCATGAGAAAAAGACCGAATAACCAACGAAAGGATAACGATCTGTGGGTCGGGGCGAGGAATGTCAGAAGTTTGAACGTGATGGTGGAGCTAGATAATCTAAAAAGGGAAATGTTAGGGTCTAATCTAGATATAGTTCAGGATAGTTAAATGAAATAGAAAGAAGACATGAATTTCTGGTCAGATGAGTATAGGGTAACATGAGCTGCAGCAGAAAATTGTATAACGGGAGTAAGTTGGTGCCATACTGCCCGTTGGTGCAAGGTGATCCACTTAGACTGCATGCAGAACCACTAAGCATCAGGTTGCTAGATAATCAACTGTAAGGTACGGGAAACCTAACGTGGTCAACATAGAACTAATCTGCCAGTAAAAGTAGAGTGTGTGTGTGTGTGTAGTAGAAACACCACAGGAAAACAATCAGTTACATGAAACACCAGTCCTTTGTGAACACCAGTTGTCATCGACAGGAAGAAAAGTAAGAATGGGATAAATGTTATCGTTGCTGTCGTGATTATCAGTATCTTAACAACTGCATGGTTACAAATACTTCTCAAATAACGAGTATAACGGAAACTTTGTGTATAATTTGGGAAAATGCAGATATTTTTCTACCACATATCTAAAAAGCGGCTGTCATCAGATATAGACCAGAGAATTGGCCAAAGAGGACATTCACATTCCGGTCAGGACTTTGTAAGTATTGGCATACGCCGTTTGCATTGATTAATGTACCAGCCGCATTTAGCACCTCTTGATAGGTTTTTTTGGGATTGAAATCTAGACAATGTGTGGCGTATTTAGGTGAAAAGTTATCTTTGCAAGGAGCACACAATAGCACCATTTTGGCTAACGGAAATGTTTAAGAGGTTGCAAGTGGTGCACTTAACATTCAGTTTAGAAAATATCCACTTTGCACTAGAATATGTGCAGTATTTACGGCATGGCCGGCCGCGGTGGTCTCGCGGTTCTAGGCGCGCAGTCCGGAACCGTGCGACTGCTACGGTCGCAGGTTCGAATCCTGCCTCGGGCATGGATGTGTGTGTTGTCCTTAGGTTAGTTAGGTTTAAGTAGTTCTAAGTTCTAGGGGACTGATGACCACAGCAGTTGAGTCCCATAGTGCTCAGAGCCATTTGAACCATTTTACGGCATGTAATTTCTCACTAGAAAGTCTGGAGAACCTCGGATAAGAAAATCCATACAGGATTTTCTGGCACCATGCATAGACAAGGGGTTGCAGTCTTTCGTGGGCCTGGAGAATTATTATTCAAAGTTTGTGACAATATTTGAGAATAAGCTTGACCTCTCACTCATATTTTGATGACAGGAGTTTCTCTGGTCATGGAGTTGGGTGACGTGTTCTGTCAGTTCAAAGAGTTGCTGAAAACCGCATCGATATTGGTTTTCACAAATTGTGAAAAGGAATTTGTGTTGTCACGCAAAGCGAGCAATCATGTGTTTGGCAGTGTATTGAGTCAGGAAGTAGACAGGGCAGAACATCCAATTGCCTATTGTCTCACATCTGTCAGACGGAACAGAGAGGAAATACTCTATAATGGGGAAAGAGTTGCTGAGTCTCATATACGGCGTAACATATCTTCCATGTATTTATATGGGACGAAATTTAAAGTAATAATAGACCATGCTGTGTACAGATGACAGTTAGCTCTGAAAGACCCATTGAGCAGGTTAATGCACTGGATGCTAAAACTCAGTTAATTTGATTTTAAGACAGTTCTTCAATCTGGAATGAATCAGAGAAATGCAAATGAGTTGAACTGAAAAGTGCGTGCAATCTGAGTAGGTTCCACCACTACAGAAAGTACAAGCAGCTGATGATGACTGCAAGCTATTTGCTACACAGCCATAATATGTTGTGCATGACAGAGTGTAATGTAAGCATACAAAATCTGAACCTTATGTCCTGGTACCAGATGTGATACAAAATGAAGTATTAAAGCAGGCACATTACTTATTACGGTTTAGCAGGGCATGGTGGGCATAGAACAACAGAACGACACGTGGCAAACATGTGACCAGGACATACAACGGTATGAAAATAACTACGTACCATGTACACAGTGAGCCGAATTAAGTCATCAGCTTATTCCACTGCAGGCGTTACCAGAAGCCAAAAATCCATTTGATATGATCGTTTACCATAATCTGAAACTTTTTCAGTAGACAATAGCAGGAGTTCTTGGTGTATTATCGATAGCAAATCACTTTTCACGCTAAGTAGAAACGACAGCTATTCCGAATCAACAAGCCAAAAGAGTTGTGTAAGCTGTAGTGGATAGCTAGTAGTTAAAGTTAGGTACGCTAGAAGTGTTGATTATGGACAAAGCTCATCTCAGAGATGATAAAGCAGCTTTGTCATTTGTTAAAAATTCATGTTGAATAGATTCACCAGATGATAGGGAGGATGCCAACAGCCATCATGATGACTAGGATGTGCTAATACCTTATGTAGTCATTCACAGGTGCACGGGTCTACCACCATACGGGGTAGCGTATGGACAGAAGATACCATCTTTATTTGCAATAGTGAAATCCAGGGTGAGAGGAAATGGTGCATCACATTAGTATTTTGTGAACCTAACAAGTGTGGTGCCAAGTGCAAAAAACATATGTGAAGGTTCTATATTGGCAGGAGCAAAAAGGACAATGAAATGCCAAGATGTCTACAAACCATGCTGGTTGATGTTGACAAGTCCTTACACCCCGAAGCAGGAAGAAAACCAAACAAACAATTTTATGCTCATCACAAAGGATCATACCAAGTGGTCGAGATGACCCGGTGATAAATGTGAAATTTTCATCTTCCTACTCGGACAACAAAGACTTGGTTCAAACGGCTCTGAGCACTATGCGACTTAACTTCTGAGGTCATCAGTCGCCTAGAACTTAGAACTACTTAAACCTAACTAACCTAAGGACATCACACACATCCATGCCCGAGGCAGGATTCGAACCTGCGACCGTAGCGGTCGCTCGGATCCAGACTGTAGCGCCTAGAACCGCACGGCCACTCCTGCCGGCTACTCGGACAACAGTCGCCCTTTTCAGGGCGCACTGAAGGCTTTACCTTCATTACTGGCGCCAGTCCCCAAAAAGCCGGCACAAGTGTAAGGAAGAAAACGGGTACAAGAAAGTGAGCAAGCCACCCTGACACAGTCTGTGTGCACCTTGTCATATTCGCCACGATCGAGAATTAGGCTGACAGAGAGAAGTACGGCATATGTTCAAATGTGTGTGAATTCCTAAGGGACCAAACTGCTGAGGTCATCGGTCCCTAAACTTACGCACTACTTAAACTAACTAGCTTATGCTAAGAAAAACACACACACCCGTCCCCTAGGGAGGACTCGAACCTCCGGTGGGAGGAGCCGTGCAATCCGTGGCATTGCGCCTCTAACCGCGTGGCCACTCCGCGCGGCTATCGGCAGATACAAATACTATATGGAACACCTGTATTCGGTGTAAAAGACTTGAGAAAATTTGTGCATAGCAGAATAATGCGTTGATAAAAACAGAAAAGCTGCGCCATTGCCATAGGACGCAACTTACGGTATGTCACTTCAGGTGTTCCAAACTGTCATGGTGGCATTCAAAATGGAACTATTCCTCCGGGGAAAAGATGTGGGAGGATGCCCAGGGGACGTCCTTGCAACCACCCATACTTTCAGGAATTAGGACCTTGCTGGGTTTGCTCAGTGAATGACTCATTCACAGCCTTTACCACCTGCTAGGAGCAAGGATGCTCAATGGGACATAATGATTGAAGTTATAGAACAGCGGGATACTGCTAAATGAGACTCAATGTGACGTCCCGCAATCGACTTCTCGTCTTTCAGCAACGGTAATAGTGACAATGGCTCTGAAGTTGTGTCCTCTGGTGTATTGTTCTCTGCTGTATCTACCCAATAATCCTTTCGGAATATTGCAGGCGAAGAACCTAAGCTACCTGAATAATACCCTCGATTCCACCAAACGTTATTCACTCGACAAGCTTTTAGCAACACAGAACGGGTGATTTACCACAGAACTAGTGTTACAACATATTCGACAGTACCACCGTAGGTACCAGGGTGCGAGCCATGATAATGGGAATTTTGTTCTCAGTAACTTTTATATACAGGTCGTCGCTTGTGTTGTCTATGCCCATCGGCGGTGGAGAGCCGTCCACTCGGTCGATCTCCCAGTCCATTACCAACCAAGACATTGTACTGCGCACTGAGTCTACTCGAAGTGACAGAACCTTTCAGGTGTAACAATCGACTTACACTGTGTGGAGTATGCAGAGAAGAACAGGCAATGTGCTAAATATAAATATTTGTGTGAGAAATAATATAACATTCGTGGAGAGGGAAAAATGTTGACATATTAGTACCATGTTTTAGTTGTTCACAAGTTCAGTAGCAGCCTATGATTCTAGACTTCGGAGGAGCGAATTGTCCCAAAGTGGAAAGAGGGGAGGAGGAATGTTGTGGCATCGGCTTCAGGCAGGCTGTCACAACCAGCCAAGGGCTATTCAGACGAGCCACCTACATAGTTCTGCACCTGAGAGCTGCAACAACGCTGGCACAGTGTTCTGCAGTGCAGCGTGGTACCACTGTCAGTGAACTAGATTGCTACATGCTGTAGCATAACGCAGCGCTTCCACAGCCACTGACATGATGAGTGACTATTTCTTGTCATACACCCGGCGAGGGCGATATTAAATACTCCCAATCGAGAGCTACACTTCCATCAGCGTCGTGCATTTGACCAGCGCAGTCTTCACACCACACATTTGACAAAAATGTAGCCTAGCAACAGCAGACTCTTCGAGCAGCGACAACTTGGCAGCTAACCCAGATGGTTCCATGGCCCATTGGGTACCACTTCATAGCACTCCAGCCAGTCTCTGAGAGTCCTGGATTCAACTTGAGGCATCTACCCTTACATGTTCCAGCCAGCTACCTTGGGCCGCACGCGGTGTACGCCGAGCTTTCTGTCTAACCCTGCTGATTCGCCTCCAGCCATTGTTATGCTGTCACAGCGTCCCTCTGCCACAGATGACTCACTCGCTGACTGCTAGGCAAGCCTGGCTCCAGACCCAGAGTCGTCGACCTCCTATATAGAAGCACCGATTAATAAGGAAGGTTACTGTTGAGGGAGAGTTCTTGATTCCGCACTCGTCGCGGCACTTTTTTTTTGTTTATGGCGCAAAAAACAACTGGGGTCTTACGTGTCCAGTCGTGGTACTGTAAGGTCACATCCCACAGCTTCTCACGCACGTCACCTGGAAGTCAGAAACGGCCCCCGGCCACAAAGGTGTCAGCGTAGAGGTCACAGGACGACAGGGCCAGTACAACTTGTTTGACTCGAAGCGTGGAGCTAGCGCAGTTCAAATGTAAATAATCGGAATTTTATTTTTACTGTTTTTGAAAAGTTGGAGTGAAAGAAAAGAGTGTGAAGGCAGTTCAAGGTGCCAACCCCAATGGTTGACTCCACATCAACACCTAAATACAATTCATAACGTTGCAAGGCGAAATACTAGCAGCACCACTTGCTGTAATACTGCTCCCAGTGTATTACTTTTTTTTCTCTTCCTCTCTTCATTCGTCACACCATACCATAAATTCGGGCTGCATTTCACCAAACTTTATTATTCATTGTTCAATTTTAGACTACTGATGATAACTGTATAATCAGTATGTTTTTTTTATTCGTGTTGGGGGAGCCTCGTCAGCGAGGTCCACCGCATGAGCGTCTTGGGAGGTGATTCCAGTAGTGGTTTATCGTTGCCTTCCACTGATGATAATGAAATGATAATGAGGACAACACAACACCCAGACCCTGAGCGGAGAAAATCTCCGACCCTGCCGGGAATCTAACCCGGGCCCTTGACGTGACAAGCCGCCGCGCTGACCACTTTTTTTTTTATTGAACACACGGATAGTACATATGTATATATACACAAAGCAACAGTTCTTCAAGGTACCAGTTAAACATATACAAATGAGTGTCAGGTAAACAAATTATTAGAAGAACATTAAATACAACAAAATATAACACATCCTTTTCTTGTTTCTTTTTTTTGTAATAATTTGTATTGAAGAAACTAAAAGCACATATATATTCACTATGCAAGAGTTCTTCAAGGTACCATTCCATTTAAACATATACAAATGATTGTTAGTTAAGCAAAAAAAAAACATTAAAAAGAAAAACATTAAATACAATAAAATATAACATATTCTGTCTTCTTGCTTTTTTATTTATTTATTTATTTATTTTTTGTCGATGCGTGGGAACGTGGATAAGGGTGTTGTAGCATGTGACAGGTATGCATGGTACGCCCCAGCTTTGAGGGGGGTCAAGGAAGACGCTGCGGAGATAACCGGCAAAAGTTTGTCGGTAAGATGGTTTTCGGGTGAGGGTGCTATGCGAGGTCACAACTTTGTACCAGAAGTCAAGGACTGTATGCGGACCATTGTGAAAGAGGTATTCTAAAGCCAGTCCTCGAAACCAGATGAGGGTATGGTGCTTAGCAACAGGGTAGTGAAATGTCTGGGGCAACAACAGGAAATCCGGGGTTACCGTCGTTGGCGGGGCACGGAGGTAAAAGCCCACGATTCGTTGGATGAGGAGCCATACATTTTGTTTCAGGGGGCACGTAAGACGGTGTTCGTCGGTGTCTTCGAGCTGACAGTTAGGGCAGAGTGGGGAGGTGGCCAGTCCTATGTGATAAAGTCGACTGTTAGTCGGGAATTTTCCATAAACTAAAACATACCAGAGTGCAGACACAGACGACGGTAAAAAGGGTGCATGCACACACCCCCAAACCGTGCGCCAGTTAATATCAGGATGCCGTAGCACCATGGGGTCGCAAGGGTTGGACAGCATAAACAAACGATAATAATCTTTTGTACGGGGAGGACGGGTGACTGGAAGATCGGCCCGATCGTAGCTGAGTTCTATGAAACAGTTGGCGACGTGGTACAATAATGGAGAAATAGGTGCCACATTGATCGGTGGATCGAGAGAAGCTGGTCGGAGGATATCTAAGAGACTGCGTGTTAAGGACGGAACCGTCCCCTGCCAGTGCCGCAACAGAGTGTGGACGAAGAGTGCAGAAGATCGTGCCCGCACGTTGACGAGTCCGAGGCCACCTTTTGCAGGAGGCAATGTTAAAGTGTTGTAGCGGACTTTGAAAAGTGCCCCTGCTGACACGAAATATCCAAAGGCTGATTGGATGCGGCGGCCAAGGAGTAACGGCATTGGGAGGATCTGGGCGACGTGTACCAGTTTAGAGGTTACATACATGTTGACATAGGACACACGTTGGAGTTGGTTTAAGTTACGGTGCACTTGACCGCGGACATGGTGCCGAATCGACTGCAAAAGCCGCCGGTATGCCAGGGCCACTGTGCTGTGTGTGGAGCTCGTAAATTCGATACCCAAGTAACGAAGGGTGGTACTGACTGGGAGTGGGTTCGGCACCATAGCCGGGAGGCCGCGCCCAATGTGCATCATAGTCGATTTACGGACATTAAGAATGCTACCAGAAAGACGTACATACTGGTGGATCCATTGGATGGCGTCATTGAGTTCCGTGGAGGAGCAGGTGAGAAAGAGGAGATCGTCCGCATAAGCCCTACAGTGAAAAGTGTAGTCACGCAAAGTGAGGCCCTGCAGTCTAGAGGTAAGTCCAGTGATGAGGGGCTCAAGTGCAATGGCATATAGTAAGGTAGACATAGGGCATCCTTGACGTACAGAGCGGCATATAGGAATCGGTCCTACAAGCCTCCCATTGACTTGTACCATCGAGACGGCGGGAAGTAGTAACCGGCGAATGGCATCGACAAAAAGTAATGGGAACCCCATACGTGTCGCCACCATGAGGAGGAATGGTTGTCGAACACGATCAAAGGCACTCGTGAAATCGACGGATACCAGTGCTGCACGAAGGCGACTAACCGACGCCAGTGCAATGAGGTCACGGCATTCTCCTAGGGCTGTTTGTAAGGTGGCCCCACAACCACGTGCAGTCTGCTCAGGTGAAAGGACCGTAGGTAAGACGGTGCGTATGCGCGCTGCTAAGAGGCGTGCATAGATTTTATAGTCTGCATTCAGTAGTGTAAGGGGGCGATATGCAGAGACATGAGACCCTCCCTTCGGTTTAGGCACAGGTAGAAGAATGCCAGTGACGAATTCAGGTTGAATTGGGAAGGATGGAGTAAAGAGTTCCTGAATCATTTCCGTCCAGCGAGGAAGCATTAACGTGGTAAACGCCCGGTAAACTCCACTGGGAGACCATCTGGTCCTGGTGATTTGTTCTTGGCCCCTCTGTAGATCGCATCTACTACCTCTTCTGCGGTGATGGCAGACATCATGGACGTTGACTCCACTACGGTGAGGGTCCGGTCAGGTGAAGGACGGAGATCATCAGGAATGGGCGTCGCCATCTGTTCATCATCATAAAATTGGCGATAATGTTCAGCAAAGGCAGACACCACCGCCGCCTGTGTTGTGTGGTGAACACCATCGGAGGTCGTGATGTTGGAGACGAAAAGTCGACGTCGACGACTATGGTCGGATGCAGCATGGATTGTGGATGGAGTTTCGTCGTGGAGGAGGTCTTGTCGTCTGGAACGCACCACGACACCATGCAGTCGTGCACGTTGAAGAGAGAGGAGACAAGCTTTAGTACGTTGTCGTTCCCTATGGGTGTCAGGTGATGGAGGGAGCGCATCGAGCTCACGGAGGACGGAGTATTTAAAATTTGTGGTGTCTCGATGCCATGCTGCTGCTTCCTTGCCACATTGTATGAAGGCCTTTCTGATCGCAAGTTTGGCACATTTGAGCCACCAATGGAACGTGGATGTGTACAGCGGAAGGCGTCTTTCGCAAGACGCCCACGTAGTGGCAATACATTGTCGGCAGTGTGGATCATTAAGGAGGGAGGTATTAAGCTTCCAGTAACCTCTGCTGCGCCACACTGACTGAGGTGGCAGAGCCAGGGAGCAAATGACGGCGCAGTGGTCCGAGAGTGCAAGGGGCCACCGTTCAGCTTGGGCGACGTCATTGCCAAGGTGGGCAGAGACATATAACCGGTCCAGTCTGCTAGCAGAATGTGCTGTATAATGGGTGAAACCGGGGGTATTGCCATGAATTTTCTCCCAAACGTCCACTAGATGAAAATCTTCGATTAAGGTGAGAAGCGCCGGGCATGGCGAATAACCAGGCATTTGGTCCTGCGGATGGAGGACACAGTTGAAATCGCCTCCCATGATAAGGCGATCATAGAGTCCAGAAAACAAGGGCGCCACGTCATGTCCGTAGAAAGTGGACCGCTGCCGACGGTTCGTGGAGCCATACGGAGCGTAGATGTTGATGACGCGCGTGTCGAAGATGGTAACAGCCATGCCTCTTCCACAGGGAAGGATTGTCGAGTCCTTGAGTGGGATTCCTTCGCGTATGTAGAAAGCCACTCCACGCCCTGATTGATCACATGTGGACGTGTATGAGTCGTAGCCGTAGACTGGTGGTAGTGTGTCAACGCGTACTTCCTGAAGAAGGGCGACGTCGACGTCAGAGGCCCGAAGCATGTCACATAGGAGTTGCAGCTTGGGTACAGTACCGATCATGTTGATGTTCAGCGTGGCAAACCGATACGTTTGTTTCAGTGGTGGTGGACGCGCATCTACCATCACCAAGGGAAGTAAGAGGAGGGCACCGACAGGAAGTCCCGTCCCATCAGCTGCAGGGCCTCGCTTTGATGTTAACAGGCAGCCTTGTCCGGCGGAGGCATCTCATCCGGAGGAGGGGGCGTATCTTCCTCAATCTCGTCGGTCCATGCTCCTGTGCCATGGGTCCGTCCAATGTCCATGGGAATTGCGTCGTGGTGAGAGAGATCTGGAGTTGTCGGCGGGGAGACAGGCGTCTCAACCGGCGCACCGATCGTTACATTGTGCGTGGCGACCTCCATCGTGGTCCCGTCCTGCGAAATGTGTTGATCATCGTGAAAGTTGTCCGCCGACCTCTGCATGGAAATGTCGGCTGGTTGGGTGTCGTCTTCGTCGTCGCGGGTAGCGACGCTTTGAGAACCCGTGGGTGAACGACGACGGCGTTTGCGCCTACGTGGCGAGCGTTGTTTGCGCACGTGTTCCTCAGTGTCGGACGACGGCAAGGAAGAGCGTCGACCTGGTTCGAAGGCGTCGGTGGGTACAATGAAATTGTCAAACAGGTGTTGTGAAGAAGTACTGTTCTCCTCAGCGTCCGGTGCGGGAGCCTGTTCGACGGCAAGGTTGTCAGGTGGGATGTCCGCACCGTCCGTAAAATACTAGCAGCACCACTTGCTGTAATAGTGCTCCCAGTGTATCACTTTTTTTCCTCTTCCTCTCTTCATTCGTCACACCATACCATAAATTCGGGCTGTATTTCACCAAACTTTATTATTCATTGTTCAATTTTAGACTACTGATGATAACTGTATAATCAGTATATATTTTTTTTTTTATTTGTGTTGGGGGAGCCTCGTCAGGGAGGTCCACCGCATGAGCGTCTTGGGAGGTGATTCCAGTAGTGGTTTACCGTTGCCTTCCACTGATGATAATGAAATGATAATGAGGACAACACAACACCCAGACCCTGAGCGGAGAAAATCTCCGACCCTGCCGGGAATCGAACCCGGGCCCTTGACGTGACAAGCTGCCGCGCTGACCACTCAGCTATCGGGACGGACAATCACTACACATTGGAACATGTTATTCAAAGGAACATTTACAAATTCAGAATCGTGTAAACCATATGTATTTATAAATTTGACCTAGCTAATAATTATTTGTTTTTAGAATTAACGTTACTTATTTAAAAAGCCTCATTTTCCACTATGCTTTTACCGAAGACGTAGAATTTCAAAATTTGTTTCTATTAAAAATTATATTCTAGAACGTTTGCATGATAAAATGTAATCCTCTCCAAAACTTAGTTTTATAGTGTTGTAGCCGCAATTTTTCTAATTACAGCATTGTGTAACTGTACCGGATTAACATGTTGGTGAAATATTCCAGTTAGAAGTTATTACCATTCCCAGAAAATTCTTGGCAGTGTTTGGAAATGTTATTGTACATTAAAATTTCCATCTCATAAAATCGTACCGCACCAATTATTTTTGCCTTTTTTCAGAGAACATAGCTTATAATTACACCAGTTTACTTAATTGTCAAATATGTGTATTTATTATATATTCTGCCTGTCTTCTGCATTAGTACTGAAGATAAAGTTACTGTGTGTTTTATTTTTTGTGGTACCTGTACCGCATGCATCTGTATACAGGTGTCGCGTGCGCATTCAAAATTGCTTGGCAGCTAGATCTCCAAATGCGCAGTTATGAGTTACATTGACAAGTGTATACACTCACACTTCGTGCAGTAAAATGTGTATGTTAGTCAGTCACTTGTGTAACTATGAACAGCCACTGTTAAATTTTGTTAGGCTACATAGTGTAAATACGGATTAGTAACCTTCATCGTCAGATTTTTACGGTTAAATTATGTGTATACCTTTATTACAATGTGCAGCTGTACGTTATGTGTCTCAACATATGAGAAACTGAACATGTTATAAAATGTAGCGAAAATCTTACATCCAACATGTTTCTCTAATGTGTGACGTGTTTACCATGAACATAATGTTTTACCTAGTGGAATACTATGCAATAAAAAAGTCTCTTTTGCCTGAAATATTGTTCCACAACTCATTTAAAGGCCGTTAAAAAGTTAACACCGGTATAGAATACTTTGGATTGGAGGAGATTCTCTCTGGTTTCGGGCGGCTAGTGGAAATGGTGAAGACTGCCACACTTGGTTGCGAGAGTAAGGCGGAGCTCACCATCTGCAGTATCGTCGATAGAACCGACTGTGGTCCTTTGGTGCAGAGCCGAATGGAGGGTCTGAATCAGAGGCTCAATCGGTTCTGTAAAAGTGTAGGTGGCAGATTCCTTGACTTGCGCATCGGGTGGTGGGTTTCTGGGCCCCGCTTAACAGGTCAGGAGTCCACTGCACAAAGGAAGCGGTTACACGGGTAGCCGACGCTGTGTGGAAGGAACTGGGCCGTTTTTTTAGGTTAGAGGGTCTCAGGAAATCACAGAAAGGAAGTCCGTTTAAAAGGGGCAGGTAAAATACAATAAGGTAGTTGTAGGAACAATCGGTATTGTAGTTTTAAATTGTCGAAGCTGTGTTGGGAAAGAACCAGAGCTCCAAGTCCTAATAGAAAGCAGTGAAGCTCAAATAGTTATCGGTACGGAAAGCTGGCTAAAGCCGGAAATAAGTTCAGCCGAATTTTTTTCAAACGACCTAATAGTGTTCAGAAAGGATAGATTAAATACTGTTGATGGTGGAGTATTTATTGCTGTCAGAAGCAGTTTAGCTTTTGGTGAAATTGAAGTAGATAGTTCCAGCGAAACAATGAGGGTAGAGGCTATACTTGACAATCAGACTACCTATTAACTGATGAACTGTATCGTTTTACCGACACCCCCCCCCCCCCCTCCACTCAGAAGATGTAGTCGCTGAACAGTTCAAAGGAAACTCGAGTCTCATTTCAAATATGTGCTCCAGTCACACGATAGTCGGTGGTGACTTCAATCTACTCTCAATATGTTGGAAAAATTATATGTTTAAAGCCGGCGGCAGGCATAAAACGTCATTCGAAATTGTGCTGAATGCTTTCTCACAAAACTATTTTGAACATTTAGTTCATGAGCACACTCGAAGCGTAAATGGTTGCGAAAGCATACCTGACCTCTTAGCAACACATAATCCTGAACAAATAGGGAGTATCATGACGAATACAGGGATTAGCGACCGCAAGGAAGTTACTGCTAGGCTGCATATCATAACAGCCACAACCATTAAAAAGAAACCCAAAGTATGTCTGTTTAAAAAAGCTGATTAAAATGCTCTTAATGTCTTTTTAAGCGACAGTTTCCACTTCTTCCGATCTGATTATGTAAGCGTACAAAAGATGTGGAATGATTTCAAAGAGATAGTATCGATGGCAGTTGAGAAATACAAATCACATAAATTAAGGAGTGATGGCACTGATCCCTCATAGTCACAAAACGGATCAGTTCGCGGTTGCAGAAGCAACGAAAACAACATGCCAAATTTAAAAGAACGCAAAATACCGAAGATTGGCAAAGTTTTACAGAAGTTCGATGTATAGCACGTACTTCAATGCAAGATGCTCTTAATTTCCATAATGAAACCCTGTCTCGGAATCTGGTAGAAAACCCAAAGAGATTCTGGTCATACATAAGGCACACCAGTGGCAAGACTCAATCAATACCTTCGCTGCCGGCCGGGGTGGCCGAGCGGTTCTAGACGCTTCAGTCTGGAACCGCGCGACCGCTACCGTCGCATGTTCGAATCCTGCCTCAGGCATGGATCTGTGTGATGTCCTTAGGTTAGTTAAGTTTAAGTAGTTCTACGTCCTAGGGGACTGATGACCTCAGATGTGTAAGTCCCATAGTGGCGAGAGCCATTTGAACCAATACTTTGTGTGCGGGATAACAACGGTGAAGTCACTGATGACAGTGCCACTAAAACAGGGTAATTAAACACGGTTTTCCGAAAGTCCTTCGCGAAAGAAGACGAAGAAAATATTCCTGAATTCCAATCAAGAACAACTGCCAAGATGAGTAAGATATTTGCGGTGAGCAAAGCAGCTTCAATGACTTAAAGGCAAGGCCTCCGGTCCGCATTGTATACCAGTCAGATTCGCTTCAGAGTATGTTGATACAGCAACTACATATTTAGTAATTATATAAAACCGCTCGCTGATAGAAAGATACTAACCTAAAGACTGGAAAATTGCTCAAGTCACACCAATACCCAAAAGGGGAAATGAGAGTAATCCTCTGAATTACAGGCCCATATCACAAACGTCGATTTTCAGTAGGGTTTTGGAACATGTACTGTGTTCTAACACCATGAATTACATCGGAGAAAACGATTTATTGACTCATAGTCAGCACGGAATCACAAAATATTGTTCTTGTGAAACAGAAATAGCTCTTTATACTCATGAAGTAATGAGTGCTATCGACAGGGGATGTCAAATTGATTGCATGTTTTTAGATTTCCAGAAGGCTTCCGACACCGTTCCTCACAAGCGACTTCTAACGAAACTGCGTGTCTATGAGATATCGCCTCAGTGGTGCGACTAGATTCGTGATTTCCTGTCAGAAAGGTCACAGTTCGTAGTAATAGACGGAAAGACATCGAGTAAAACAGACGGAATATCCGGAGTTCAAATGTTCAAATGTGTGTGAAATCTTATGGGACTTAACTGCTAAGGTCATCAGCCCCTAAGCTTACACACTACTTAACCTAAATTATCCTAAGGACAACACATACATCCATGCACGAGGAAGGACTCGAACCTCCTCCAGGACCAGCCACAAATATCCGGAGTTCCACAAGGAAGTGTTATAGGTCCTCTATTGTCCCTGATCTATATTAACAACATAGGAGACAATCTGAGTAGTCCTCTTAGATTGTTTGCAGATGATGCTGTCATTTATCGTATTGTAAAGTCATAAAATGACCAAAACGAACTGCAATATGATTTAGATAAGATATCTGTATTGTGCGAAAAGTGGCAGTTGACCCTGAATAAAGAAAAGTGTGAAGTTATTCACATGAGTACTAAAAGAAATCTTCTAAATTTCAATTACACGATATGTCTCACAAATCTGAGGCTGTAAATTCCAATAAATACTTATGGATTACAATTAGAAATAACCTAAATTGGAACGACCACATAGATAATGTTGTGGACAGAGCAAATTGGCAGAACACTTAGAAGGTGCAACAGGTCTACTAAAGAGACTGCTTATGCCACCCTTGTCCGCCCTATTCTGGAGTGTTGCTGTGCGGTGTGGCATCCGTGTCAAGTGGGGCTAACGGATGACATCGAAAAAGTTCAAAGAAGGGCGGCTCGTTTTGTATAACAGCTAAATAGGGGAAATAGCGTCACAGACGCGATACGTGAATTGGAGTGGCAATCATTAAAACCAAGGCGTGTTCAGTGCGACGTGATCTTCTCACGAAATTTCAATCACCAGTTTTCTCCTCCGATTGCGAAAACATTCTGTTGGCACCCACCTACCTAGGGAGAAATGATCATCACGATAGAATAACAGAAATCAGACTTGCACATTTTTTTCCCACGGGCCGTTCGAGAGTTTAACGGTAGAAAGGCAGATTTTAGGTGGTTAATTGAACCCTTTGCCAGGCACTTTGTGAATAGCAGAGTAATGACGTAGATGCAGATTTAGAATGGCATATCGGTCGCACTGGAGACGTCAGTGATTGCTCAGACGCTTCTTCTTAAAATATTGTTTGTATCATGACCACACACAGTTTTAAGTTAGAAAACTGTTTTGACCGTCGCTGGCCATCTTCAGATTGATTATAGATCGGATGCAGTACCTCACTTCAGTCACTAGCAAAAACCCCTTTGTCAGTGAAACGACTGGACTACTGCATCTGTTAAAATGGTTCAAATGGGTCTGAGCCTATGGGACTTAAAATCTGTGGTAATCCGTCCCCTAGAACTTAGAACTACTTAAACCTAATTAACCTAAGGACATCACACATATCCATGCCCGAGGCAGGATTCGAACCTGCGACCGCAGCGGTCACGCGGTTCCGGACTGAAGCGCCTAGAACCGCACGGCCATACCGGCCGGCTACTGCACCTGTCTTACAATCTGAAGGTAGCTAGCAATTCCTTATTGAAATTGTGTATGATGGTGTCGTAAAATATATTTTCGAAAGAAGCATATGGAGTACTTTTTGTAGTGATACTAGAAAGCTCCACCAGACCAAATCCAGTTCCCTTCCTAGAACGCCACGGGCCACAATTCACGCCACTCTGGTCGTCGAACCTGTACGATCAGGATATAATCCAATCTTATTACCACCTCTACTGCTGGCAAATGATGTGGACAGCTGCCCCTAGGAGCAGTTTTCTGCCACTGGTGTCGCATCCTGCACTTTCCTATCCCCCATTCCACATGGCGTCAGCAGCTCATGGTCTACTGGTTAGCGTTGCTACCTTGGATCACGGGGTCCCGGATTCCATTCCTGGAAGGTCGCGGATTTTCTCCGCCTGGGGATTGGATGTTTGTGTTGTCCTCACTATTTCATCATCATTCAGGAAAAAGGCGAGACTGGAAAGCGCAAAGATTGGGAATTTGTAAGGGCGCTGATAACCACGCTGCCGAGTGCCCCAAAAACCAAAATCATCATCATCATCACCATCATTCCTCGAGGCACAGCATACGACCAGAAAATTTCGGGGCGCACATCACTGGAGCCATCCTGGAATACTGCTGTTGTATCCACGCTTGTCACAGCCCCCCCCCCCCCTTCTTTGGGCTAGCTCTCATTGGAAAAGGTCTAACTGCTCGAAATTCTAGTTCGTGCAGCGTTCAGTGTTTCATCTATGACTTCAAACTCATGGTTTGAAAATTGCATTCCGTTCTCTGTCACGCAACACACAAAAAATTTTGCTTGAATTGGAGCAAGATTTTATTGAGAATGATAGTAAAGAGTACGATACCAACAATTCATGTTGTAGCCCTGACATTGTGCAAGAACAACTGTGTCAAACTCCAAATGAGCACTCCATTGTTTCGGTTTCATAAAATGTCTTCATGCATCTTCATATATAAATAAAGCGTTACACAAATTTCAATGACACAACGCATTGCATGTCGCAAGTCACATATTACGTCGTGTCATTATCAGAATCTTTTACGTCACACATACAAAACCAGACATCATACTCCATATTTACATTACTACTGAACACTGGTCAAAAAGGTTCAAACCCGTCGTATCACATAGTGGTAAATCTAAGACGTGTAGCTTGGCAACTAAAGCAGCTGTTATGACGTTGTTAACATTAGAGGTTTGTGCTGTCCTTAGGTTAGTTAGTTTTAAGTAGTTCTAAGTTCTAGGGGACTGATGACCTCATATGTTAAGTCCCATAGTGCTCAGAGCCATTTGAACCATTTTGAACATCAGAGGTTTTGTTGAGAAAGCGTGAAATATATTTAAATAACGATGAGTACTCTATTGCGAAGAATATATTGATCAAGAGAAAGAAGACAAGTTTCAATTTAAACTGCTGTCTCAAATTTTTTGACACTTCATTTACATACCTAGCTCCAGCTGTCACTGGAATATTTCAGTCTTCCCTCAAACCCATTAGGTTTTCCATAGTTATTAAAAATGTCGCCGCGCGGGATGAGCCGAGCGGTCTCAGGCGCTGCAGTCTTGGACAGTACGGCTGGTACCGGCGGAGGTTAGAGTCCTCCCTCGGGCATGGATGTGTGTGTGTTTGTCCTTAGGATAATTTAGGTTAAGTAGTGTGTAAGCTTAGGGACTGATGACCTTAGCTGTTAAGTCTCTTAAGACTTCACGCACATTTGAACATTTTTTATTAAAAATGTAATAGAAGCAGTCAAGACTCCACAGAGCATTTTGTTTTAAAAAACGGTGGCCGGTTTAGATCAAAGTCTGATCATTCTCGTGTATATAAAACACACCTAGACCTCACGCTGGTCAATCTGACGCCCCACTTATCCATTTTTTACTCTTCGTTAGGCTATGAAAATTCGAACAAGAATACATTGTGTAATTCCTATGGAGTCTTCTTCTCACTCCGCTCAAACATTCGACAAAGAGTTAGAGAAGCAAGTTCCTCCACAACCGTCATTAAGTCAACTCAGTGTAGAACTCTTATTTAACAGACTTGGTCCGCCATTATAACAAACGCACTCTCTTTAATCGGTTTCCAGTGGAAGGAACGTCAAACAGCACACAAAATCTCAGTATTTATCACCGCCGTCGACTCGAGAGCGTAGCGAGAAGAGCGCGCCAACGCTTGGGAGGAACAGCGTCGCGAAGTGACGGGACGGGACGTGAAGGCGGGCAGCCGAGCGGCGCTGCGCAGGGCGAGCCGCGTGGACGGATGTGGGTCAAGTGGCGTCGCGACGCGATGCGCCGAACACCGGTGCGTCGGCCGCGAGCGGCATAGGTGGCCGTGGTGGGGATAGGGAAGGGGGGGGAGAAGGAGGCGTTTACGACGCGACGACGGCAACGATGCGGTGAGGGGTGGGGAGGGGAGGGGAGGGGAGGGGAGGGGCAGGTTACTGCGCGAGCTGATAGCGGCCCCAAGTACCGCCTGTCAGTTTCCTCACGGGATAAAAGCTGCTGAATAACTCGCCGCGCTAAACGCGACTGCTTTCCTTCCTCTTCGACGCAAAGGTCATTAGAGAAGGAAACTGTAACTCTACTTACGACAGCCGACAGTGCAGTATTGGTCGTTAACTTACGTCACGTCGTATGAAGTGGCGTAAATGACGCACACAATTGTCTGTAGAGGTGCTGATGAAGGTTTTATGGCTTGACGGGAGCACTCAGAGGCCGGTCTGTTCGGTCCTTACGGGTGTCTAGTGAATTACGTGTAGCTTACTTGATTGCTATAATAACAACATTCGGTGAATTTCCTTAGGCCCACTGTAGAAGTTAA
Source organism: Schistocerca gregaria (assembly GCF_023897955.1). Taxonomy (NCBI): domain Eukaryota; kingdom Metazoa; phylum Arthropoda; class Insecta; order Orthoptera; family Acrididae; genus Schistocerca; species Schistocerca gregaria. Next base: position 666,084,939 of record NC_064920.1, read on the forward strand.
TTTATGCCTATCCAGCCTGGGAAGTTGATATAGATTAATCGTCTTTATCACTCGTAAACAGATGCTCTTGACCGCAATATTTTCAAATTATAACAGAGTACTACAAGTACGAGGGGCAGGAATGTATTTCAAAGCACGTTATAATTTCTTTCAAATCAAAATGTTCAAATGCGTGTGAAATCTTATGGGACTTAACTGCCAAAGTCATCAGTGCCTAAGCCTACACACTACTTTTCCTAAGGACAAACACACACACACACCCATACCCGAGGGAGGACTCTAACCTCCGCCGGGACCAGCCGCAAAGTCCATGACAGCAGCGCCTAGACCGCTCGGCTAATCCCGCGCGGCTATAATTTCTTTCATTCCCATAAACTGTATTTATTTGTCTATTTATTTATTGTTCATTTAGCCTGATCAGATTAGTCCCTTAAGGTCCTCTCTTGCATTTGACTAGGAACAACTCGTACAAGAAAATATTACATAACAATCATGGTAATAATTTGCATTATTAATAAAAATAATAATAGCAGTAGTAATAATAATAGTAACACTAATAATGATGATAAAATAATGGGGGAATTAAGAATGGTATTAATTAGTTATTACATAACAAACTCAATAATAGTAATTTACATTATTAAAGAAAATTAATAATTTTGCAATAATAATAATAGTAATAGTAACACTAATAATAACAAATAATGTGCGCATTACCCATGATACTGATTAGTTTAACTTTTGAAGCCTTTTTTGGTATTAGAAGAAATAGAAGGGATAATGAGACAAGAAAGGATTGAAGTGAAACAGACGATGGCTGGTAAAAAAGAAGAGGATGACAATAGAGGGTAAACAAGGGGGAGCGATAAGTGGTGGGGTAGGGAGGGTTGATGAGAATTAGCTGTTCAGATAGAACGTGGGCCGTTAGCTATCTTTTGTCGTTTGAAAGGATTTTAATTTCTTTAATATTTTGTGGAAGATTGTTCCAAAGTCTGGTTCCCGGCACACAAAACTATTTACAGAACATGGTAGCGTTGTGGAGTGCTATAGGGCGATTTCACTTTATCGGGAACGAGTACGTCTGCCGTGTTGTTCTGATACCAAATGGTTCAAATGGCTCTGAGCACTATGGGACTTAACTTCTGAGGTCATCAGTCGCCTATAACTTAGAATTACTTAGACCTAACTAACCTAAGGACATCACACACAGGATTCGAACCTGCGACCGTAACGGTCGCGCGGTTCCAGACTGTAGCGTCTAGAACCGCTCGGCCACACTGGCCGGTGTTCTGATAGCAGTGTAGCGGTTGAAGAAAAATAGGAAGGACTGCAATTATTGATAAGACGATATAGCAGACACAGGGCATGATATTCTCTACGCTTATCTGCACATAACAATGATAATTGTTCGTTTGGATCACGGCTAGATTGACTAGTTACCACTTACAAAACATATTTGTGAAACAATTAACATATTTCCATGATAATAAATGAAAAGCACCAGTTTGCTTTTTTTCTACAATATTACTTTTATTGTAAACCGGTTTTCGGCTTATAAGGCTATATTCAGACATATACTGAGTCATTGTAGAACAAAAGCAAACTGGTGCTTTTTATCTATTATAATGTTGTTCTACCAAGAACCGACGCAAGATTCTGTTAATATATTTCCATCACATGCAAAGACTGAAAAGAAAACAATAATGTATCCATTCTCATACTATGTCCTCCTCCGTAGTGTAGCGGTAGTGTTGTCGCCTACCACGCAGGGGGCCCGGGTTCGATTCCCGGCAAGGGACTGGGTGTTGTCTGTCCATCATCATTTCATCATCACTGACTCGCAAGTCGCCGAAGTGGCGTCAACTAAAAAGGACTTGCAATACGGCGGCCGAACTCCCCCGAATGGGGCCTCCCGGCCAACAATGCCATACGATCGTTTCATTTTTCTCATACTATTTCACGGTTGCATTTCTTGATGTTAATCGGTACGTTGAGTCGAACAGTACAATGGCAGGTTGGCTTTTACTTTAGTGCTTTAGTCCTTGTCTTTACAAGGCCCTAATAGCTCTCTTAAAATCAGTCAGTTACTATGTGACATCGATGCTACACCATGAGAAAAGCAGCCTCCAAGAGCAGGAGCCTTTTGTGCTTAAAAGGAAGCAACGCGTCCACTGGTAATGACTCCAACTGTCAGTCTGGACGAGGTTGGTAGGAGACAAAGCTCCGCACGTCAGGCCTACCATCAGTGTATCTGACACTAAGACTGTAGCTCCACAAAATTTGCCCTGGATGCTTCCTTACATTTTATTGGTGAGTTGAGATTGTTTGAATCACAAACCCCAATTCCATTATCGTTGTGTACGGACCTCCTTTCTCACACGAAGAATGTTCTTGTCTAAAATTATTCATGTGCTGTTTATACGATATGTTTTTGTTCTCTGATGACTATTAAATCATCATCATGTCCACTGCTTCAATCACTATGCCAATATGACTGATCTTGCTGGCCAACAGCACTCTGGGCCTTCTGGTCACATCATAGCGCTTGGGTATACGTACCTGTCGTGGCGATGTCCACTAAGTCTTCGCACTTTCTCTGCGTCTCAGTGTGGTCTAGGGTCGCCTTCTAGAGTCGTACCACGTAATGGTACGATGGTCTTCAGGGTATTTCTCCAAGTTTTACGTTGGTGCTATAGGTTTGGCTGATGGAAAAATTAATTTATAGAACAATTTTTTGGGTTCAGTTCCTTTTCTTTATTGGTAGACGAGTTTGGGTAGCATAGTGCCATCGTCAGGTGCTTCACAATCACATGTACATTTTTTAATCAAAAGTTAGAAACTTAAAAAAAGATATTAAAATGTTTGTGCATGTAACCGTAAAGCACTTTATGATGTCAGCAGGCTCTGAAACACGTACTAATAAGTCCTCAAAAATGAGTAAAGCAGAGAATTATTTTAAAAATCTTTTAACAGAATCGCAAACCTCGGGTTCCAGACAACATCGACAAATCTGAGGCAAAATTAACATTTAAACAACAGAATACTCTCCGTATCCTTCTGCAGTCTGCGTCAGACATTCCCTGTTACAGTATGACAATGTTCTTCCCAGCAATTTAATTATCATTGCTTCGTAATCTGAAGGAAATTAATGGTGTTTTATGGAATGGCCTACTCTATGCCTCGAAGCACATGAAGTATTGGTACGAACTTTAGTGACGGTTTCGTGCCAGAAGCATTTTGAACAAGTCCACCGCAAAACAGGAAGAATGCAAAAGAAACTCCGCCTTGGCTGTCTCTAAACTCAATAAAAGCGTTTCCCGAAGATAAAACTCTGTAGTAGTAGCTACAGGGTATCACGCGCACCTTTTTTTATATGAAATGCCAAAGCGAAAAATATCCATTCAAAAGATACCGTTACCTAATTCGAAGGAAGTTCTACGTCGGTTTCCGCATTTACAGCGTAGACCAGTTACTGTGAATGGTGAATGTTGGCATACAAATTCCCCTAATAACAACAGCCCAGAAACCACCTTCGAATTTGAGGAAAGCAGATTGGGAATCGTACCGGAAAGCAATTGACTCAAACATACACTTGATAACACACAAAGTAGTCAGCTATAACAGAATTGTTGGAATGACTACAGCACCAGCAAAACGACATATTCCGCGAGAGCATTGGAGAGAATACAGCCCCCCCCCCCCCTTGGAACAAGGAGGTGTAACATCTGCATAATATCTGCATAGGTAATATCGAAGAACGGGAAAATTATCCCTAGGAGACAGGATATTACACTCTATTAATGAATCGCGTAGGAAAAGGTGGATAAAAAGTACAGAAAACCTAGATTTCCTTAACAGCAGTAGAGAATGATGGTCCCTACTAAGGAAACTAGGTGGGGCAACAATAATCCCGAATCAGGAATCTGACCTATTTCCCAAGTAGTGTTACACATATAGAAACGCGCAGAAAACGTACAAGTTGATCCCGTTTCCGAAAAAGAAATGAAGAAACAACTCAGGGACAAGAGACCCAAATCTCTCCTTACCCTTCATAGAGGAGGAACTTGACATAGTAATCGAATCTCTCAAAAACAGTTAAGCTTCCGAACTGGGTGGTATATTTTCCGAGTACATTAAACAATTAGGAAAGAAAACACGGCAATGGGAACCACAATTTTACAATGAAGCAATTTAAAACTGCAAAAACTATTTCTATACTCAAGCTAGGAAAATATAAAGATCGCCCAGTGAGCTATCGTACAATGGCATTATCAAGCATTTTTTGTTGCAAGATGCTGGAAACACTTCAGATAACCGAATATATCAATAATAATTGATGCCAAAACCCACGTACGCCAAACAGGATTTGGTGCAAATCGAAGCTGCTAAGAGCAAGTTCTCGCCCTAACATCGCTTTCAGACGAGGGCTTCCAAGAGAAAAAGAAAATCTCAGTGCCGTTTACTGACTTCACAGCAGCGTATGACACCGTGTGGCTGAATGGGTTAACGTATAATCAAATCAAACTCAGAGATCAGTGCACTAATGGAAACTACGCTTAAAACCGTCCTTTTAAAGTTAACATTGGAGGAACCACAAGTGAACCCTATTCCATTAAGAAAAGGGACCCAAAGGGCTCGGTTTTGGCCCTGCTTTTATTTATGATATATACTTTTCCGCCGACAGCGTAGCGATTGCGACTCAAAGCAACACATTCAAGCTAGAAAAGCTCGACCAGTAATACAAGAAGTGGAGACTTTGCCCGAACCATAATAAAACAGACATTGTCGACACCCTAGGTACTTGGGTGTGACTCTCGACAGATCCCTGACATTTAGAGAACACCTAGGACTAACAGGACAGAAGCCTAAAATCGAGGAATAAGATAATAAGGAGAACGGCTGGTACTATCTGTGGATCTAACTCAAACACGTTGACAACGACAGAGCGAGCAACTGTGTCTCCTGTTTGGGGTTGCCATGTCAACAAAATAGATATCCAGCTAAATGATGCGACGAGGAACGCAACGGAAGCTCTTCAATCATCACCAATACCAAGGCTGTCAATACTCACAAACAATGCTTCTCAAAACCTCAGACAGCAACAAGCAGTAAGACTGGAACGGATGAAGCTCGTAAGATCCGGAGACTTCCTATTCATGAAACACTGAGCAACTTACCACGCACTCTATTATAAACTATAGAATCAGTCTAAGCGAACACTGGCCAACGTGACCCAGAAAGCTGAAAACTACGAGATGAATGGTGAAATCAATGGCTGTCCTTCTGCGGTGTCACCGCCAGACACCACACTTGCTAGGTGGTAGCCTTTAAATCGGCCGCGGTCTGGTAGTATACGTAGGACCTGCGTGTCGCCACTATCAGTAATAGCAGACCGAGCGCCGTCACACGGCAGGTCTAGAGCGACTTCCTAGCACTCGCCCCAGTTGTACAGCTGACTTTGCTAGCGATGGTTCACTGACAAATTACGCTCTCATTTGCCGAGACGATAGTTAGCATAGCCTTCAGCTACGTTATTTGCTACGACCTAGCAAGGCGCCAGTATCCGTACTATTGATATTGTGAATCATGTACCATAAAGAGCGACGTTCTCTATTAATGGATTAAAGTTAAGTATTCCACAAGCTGCGTTGGTTTTTCTCAATTCTAATTCCCTTGTCATGTTCCAGACCTCACGCCAGCCTGCGTGAGCTAAAACGCGTGCATTTCGGCCTCCCTTAGGAACACGGTTGGCTCTCCTGCCAACCACAACACCTTCCACGGTCTTAAGAAGTTAGGCAACTTAGATCAGACCATCTAACTCCAGAATGCGAACCAACTGAGGAAAATATGGAGCTCCTTCAACAGTATCAGAACTGGCCACGCCGTAACCAAAGCAACGCTACACAAGTGGGGATTTGCCGATAATGACCAATGTGACTGCGTAACATCGAAACAAACACTGGAGTACATTTTGAACGACTACCCGAAAAGAAAATTCATGGGGCCTGGAAAGACTTTGTAAACGCAACACCTGCAGCAGTTAACTGGTTGGAATCTTAGGATATCCAACTACGGTGAAAAATGGATCTCACAACATCTTTTATCTGCTGCCGGTTCTCCAGCTTCCTCAGTTACCTATACATACGAGGTGCGACAGTAAAGTAGTGAGACTGTCGTAAAAAAAAAAAAAATGTTGCTTACCGTTTTAGTCATGTTTAGTGTTTTCTCCTTCAAAGTAGTTTCCTTGTGATTGCACACACTTTTTCCAGCGCTTCTGCCATTGATGGTAACATTTCCGGATCTCATCTTCTGTAATATCCTCCAAGTCCCTCGTCACAGCTTTTTAGACAGCTTGTGTTGTTTGAAAACGGTGTCCCTTGATCGTTGTTTTGACTCTTGGAAATAGAAAAAAGTCGCACGGAGCGATATCTGTTGCATAAGGTGGCTGTGTTAGTACTGAAATTTGTTTTGAGGTTAGAAATTACTGTAGTGACAGAACAGTATGGGGTGGCGCATTATCGTGATGCAGAATCCAATTATCAGCAATGTTGGCACGGACACGAAGAACTCTTTTACGAAGTCTTTCCAAATTTTTTTTGTAGTAATATTGGTTAACTGTTTGTTCCAGGAGGCACCCACTCTTTATGAACAATTCCCTTGGAATCAAAGAAGCACACAAGCATGTATTTCACTTTTGACTTTAACATGCTAGTTTTCTTTGGTTGGCTGATCCCTTTGAGCACCATTGCGAACTTTGGCATTTTGTCTCTGGTTCGTACTGAAAAAACCAACTTTGATCACCAGTGATAACATGGCTCAACAGTTCTGGATTGATTTTCGTTTGCTCTAACAGATCGGCTGCCACATTTTTTCATGTTTCACGCTGTTGTGGTGTGATATTTTTGGGGACCATTTTTGCACAAATCTTTCTCATACCAAGCTCTTCAGTTATTATTAGACGAACCGTTTCTCGATTGATGTTCAGTTATTCTGCAGTCATTTTCACGCATAATCTTCGATCAGATCGTCCGCGTTCAAGCACCCTGGCCAAGTTGACATCCGTCTGTGAGGTTGATGGTCGTCCACTGCGGTCTTCATCTTCAACATTCGTTCCGCCTTCACTAAACATTTTATGCCAATGAAAAACTCGAGCTCTTCACATAACCTCCTCTCCAAGAGCCTTCTGAAGCTTACTGTAAGTTTTAGTCGCTGTTTTACAGAATTTAAAGCAAAAAGAAATGGCATACCGTTGCGCAACATCATGTGGTTCCATTTCCGTGACGAGAGACACAAACACGTGTTAACTTATTACAGCACAACTCATGACTGAACAGTTGCATCGATGTGCCGCTTGGACTAGAAGCAGCTTATTGACCAAGGTCAAAGATATTGTGCGTTCGCATGCCTGCAGGGTTGCCACATCTTGTCGCAACCACATATATATATATATATATATATATATATATATATATATATATATATATATATATATATAGTAAGTAGGCTGTTTAAGTTTTTTTATTGGTAACGCCGCCGCCACGTAGCGCTCTGTATGAAAATCACTGGCTGTGCCGTGTGCAGTCTGTGGCTGGTTGGCATTGTTGTAATACTCGCCATTGTAGTGTTGGGCAGCGATAGCTGGATGCTAACAGCGCGTAGCGTTGCGCAGTTGGAGGTGAGCCGCCAGCAGTGGTGGACGTGGGGAGAGAGATAGCGGAGTTTTGAAATTTGTAAGAATTAGTGTCATGAACTGCTATATATATTATGACTAGTGAGGTAAATACATTGTTTGTTCTCTATTAAAATCTTTCATTTGCTAACTATGCCTATCAGTAGTTAGTGCCTTCAGTAGTTTGAATCTTTTATTTAGCTGGCAGTAGTGGCGCTCGCTGTATTGCAGTAGCTTGAGTAATGAAGATTTTTGTGAGGTAAGTGATTTGTGAAACGTATAGGTTAATGCTAGTCAGGGCCATTCTTTCGTAGGGATTTTTGGAAGTCAGATTGCGTTGCGCTAAAATTACTGTGTGTCAGTTTAAGCACAGTCGTGTATAATTATTCTAAGGGGACGTTTCAATATATATATATATATTATCTGTACTTTTAAAATATAATTCTGTAGTCCACACGCTAAATAAATAAACGGGCTCCACTGGAGTCTCGTTGTCTCATGGTGTGGACACTCAAGGTTACACAGACGGTAGTGCCAACGGATCAAATGGTGACAGATCGTGCAACGCAGGTAGCCGTGCCACGTCAAAACAGTCCCCGTCACGTGATTTCTTCCACATCAAATTTCGCGACGTTCGCTGTATAGCACGCCTGCTGAACAATAGCTGCGTTTTCTGGAAGGAACGTCAATACCCTTAAGAAATGGTGTGCCCGCTCGCTAGCGCCGAGTCGGTAATCGATGGTTCATTGAGCCAGCCCATGAGACAGCCAGCAGCCTGTGCTGTTGCAGGAGCAATACGGAGGCTACGACGCGCCGGCGCAGGGACTCGTCCGTATCGCAGGAACGCGGCTACGAGAATGTCGGTCAATAGCATTCGCAGAGTCCAAACACGCGGTCGGCGCTCCGCGTAACGTGGCAGGAAATCAATGGTCCGCGACGGCGTAGGGGGCGGTGCACGCGAGCTGGGCCACCGAACCGGCCGCAGCGCAGGACACGGCACAGGGGCGCCAGGCGCCAATGTCATGCGGGCACAGTAGCAGGAGAAGTCGCTGCCTGCTCGCGGAAGACGCCCACTCTGCTCTGCGGCCTGCAGGGAGCACAGCACACAAGCCAATCACATACTCTCAACAAATTACTTACTTTCTACATATACAGGTGTCCATTATTAAACGTCCAGTTTCAAAACGCTAATCAGAATGTCAAATTTCAACAGTATATTACTGACCCAGGGGAAAACGCCATGGAACAAAAAACAAAACAAAACACGCGACGTAACTTTTACCAATAGATGGCGATGTAAGCGTCTTAAGGCAAATGGGGTAGGCTACAAATGACAGACGAATTGCAGTACGACGACCATGGTTGGAGCTGCCCAATACTGTTCAATGCCCATGACTGCACAAGATCAGCGGTCAACAATTGTGGCACTGAAACTTCCTGGCAGATTAAAACTGTGTGCCAGACCGAGTACGACGACCATGGTTGGAGCTGCCCAATACTGTTCAATGCCCATGACTGCACAAGATCGGCGGTCAACAATTGTGGCACTGAAACTTCCTGGCAGATTAAAACTGTGTGCCAGACCGAGTACGACGACCATGGTTGGAGCTGCCCAATACTGTTCAATGCCCATGACTGCACAAGATCGGCGGTCAACAATTGTGGCACTGAAACTTCCTGGCAGATTAAAACTGTGTGCCAGCCCGAGTACGACGACCATGGTTGGAGCTGCCCAATACTGTTCAATGCCCATGACTGCACAAGATCGGCGGTCAACAATTGTGGCACTGAAACTTCCTGGCAGATTAAAACTGTGTGCCAGACCGAGTACGACGACCATGGTTGGAGCTGACCAATACTGTTCAATGCCCATGACTGCACAAGATCGGCGGTCAACAATTGTGGCACTGAAACTTCCTGGCAGATTAAAACTGTGTGCCAGACCGAGTACGACGACCATGGTTGGAGCTGCCCAATACTGTTCAATGCCCATGACTGCACAAGATCGGCGGTCAACAATTGTGGCACTGAAACTTCCTGGCAGATTAAAACTGTGTGCCAGACCGAGACTCGAACTCGGGACCTTTGCCTTTCGCGGGCAAGTGCTCTACCAACTGAGCTACCCAAGCACGACTCACGCCCCGTCCTCACAGGTTTACTTCTGCCAGTACCTCGTCTCAGGAGAGCTTCTGTTAAGTTTGGAAGGTAGGAGACGAGGTACTGGCGGAAGTAAAGTTGTGAGGACGGGCGTGAGTCGTACTTGGGTAGCTCAGTTGCTAGAGCACTTGCCCGCGAAAGGCAAAGGTCCCGAGTTCGAGTCTCGGTCCGGCACACAGTTTTAATCTGCCAGGAAGTTTCATATCAGCGCACACTCATTCTTAATTGTGGCACTGTTAGGTAAACCCACTCATCACGGCAAGATCGTACCACATGGGATGAGAAAAACAGGTTTTTAATTGTCCTGAGGACAAAAACCTCATACAAAGCAAAATAACGGATTGCTGTGACACTGGTGCAGGAAATCTTGCGTGTGCTAGCCACCGACTTCTGACGTAAGTTTAAAAAGAGAAACAGCATGTTCCACAACAGATCGGAGTGTCCCTGGGATAACGTTCCAAATCCGGTGCGCAATGCGTCCCTTCAGTTCAGCTACACTCGTAATTGGAACACTGAACAAAGTCTTTCAGATAACCCTATAGGTAGAAGTCACACGGACTAAGATCAGGTGATGTGGACGGCCAAGCTACAGGGAAATGACGGTAATTCTGGTGTTTCCGAAATGCTTCTGCAGCAGCCGCTTCACTGCATGTACAGTGTGTGGAAGAACGCCACGTTGCTTAAGAATGATCCTACCCTCACATCCACCCTGTATCATGGTTGGAACGACGTACATGCGCAAAACTATCATAGCGCTCAACAGTGACGATACAGGAAATAGGATCCGCAGCTCTCGTCTCCTCGAAAAAATACGATGCCGACAACCAGCTCCACAGAGTCATATTTTCAGCACAACGTAGTACGTATTGATATGCGTGCGGAATTTCCTTTGCCCATATTCTGCAATGCTGCATATTGACATGTCTTGGGAGGTAGAAAAGGGCTTTGTAGCTAACTATAACATTTGGGTTGTATTAAACAAGTATTGATATAATCAATCAACCTTAAATAGAATAAGAAGCGAAATATTGCATGTGGTTTCGACCTGAAAGTTTGGTAAATAATATACCCTTACTCTTATTAATTGAAGCCAAAAAGCCGCGTATTAGTGTTAATAATATAATTGAACTATAAAGTTCCAATTAAAGAAATGTCTGTCCATAGAACAGTCCACGGCTATTCATTGTCTACTTCCATGCGAGCAAGAAATTCCAGAGCGAACGTTTGTCTTGCTGGCAGGTCAGCAAGAAGCTGAATGTGGGTGATTTTATATGGACAGCAATGCAGGATATTTCGTAGAATTTTATGCACCGTACCCGCAGGTATGTCCAACGTTCGGACAGTTCGCCGTGCACTGCATATTTGCACACCACCGGTCAGCCCCTCCAGCAATTCTCTGGCCATATCTTCGACAGACGTTAGATCAATTGCTTTCTTTCCCCTGGCACATTGCACGTCAAAAGAATCTTTCTTTTCTAATTTTGTAATCATTTTCTCTACCCCCTTAGCAGGCATCAGACCAGTGCCTTTTTCATACGCTTGAGTGTCCGGAACTCGTGCAAGGCTATTGGGGCAGTCATCGTTGCTGTAGAAGATCTTCACCAGCAGCGCACGACCTTTCATGGACAGTCCTGTTGAACGCCTCGGTCCCAAACTGAGACACAGCCATGTGCCGCGCGTCTGTTGGTCTGCATATTCTCACCCTTACAGCGCCATCTACTGGTCAAATTTTCGCTAATATTCTATTGTTGCTCTTGTCGTTCCATGACATTTTCTCTGTGTCTATAATATTCTGTATAAATCTGACATCATTCTCAGCAGTGATTTTCTTTCTACACCATTTTGGAACTGTAACTTAAGATATGGACACCCTGAACACATATACTCTGCAAGCCAACGTGTGGTGCATGGCGGTGGGTATATTGTACCACTACTAGTTATTTCGTATCTTGTTCCCCTCGCAAACAAAGCGAGGGAAAACAACTTTCTGTATGCATCCGCATGTCCTAATTTCTCTATCTTCGTGATCCTTACGCGAAATGTACCTTAATGGCAGTAGAGCCGTTCTGCAGTTACCATTAGGTGCTTGCTCAAAAAAAATTCTCAGTACTATTTCGCGAAAAGAACTTCATCTTCCGTCCGAGGAGTTGCATTTGAGCTCACGAAGCATCTCCGTAATACTCGAGTATTGATCGAACCTACTAGTAACAAATCTAGTGGCTTACCTCTGAGTTGCTTCGACGTCTTCTTTTAATCCTACTTTGTGAAGATCCCAAACACTCGAGCAGTACTCAAGAATGGGTCGTAATAGTGTTCTGTACGCCGTTTCCTTTATACATGAGCTACCACCCTTTCCTAAAATCCTCCCAATTAACCGAATACGACCATTCGCTTTACCTGCTACCCTCTCCCTCCGCCCTCCTTCCCCTTCTCCCTCCCCCTTTTACGTGCAGCTCGTCCATTTCAAATCTCTTTGAAGCGTTACCTCTAGATATTGAATCGACTTCACTGGGCTAATGTATTTGAAAATTGCGGGATTGTTTTTCCTGCTTATCTGCATTAACTTACATTTTTCTACATTTAGAGCTAGCTGCCACTCATCACATGTAAATGTTGTCCAAGTCATCTTGTTGAGTCACTCAGCGACGTCATCGTCCCGTACACCACAGTGTCATCAGTACACACCCACAAACTGGTGCTCACTCTGCCCGTCGGAACATTTTTGTGTACAGAGAATAAATGCGGTGCTGTAATCCCTGGAACGCTCCTGACACTACATTTGTCTCTGGTGAACACTAGCCGACGAGGACAACGTACTAAGTTCTATTGCATAAGAAGTCCTCGAGTCAAAACATATCTGAGAACTAATCCGTATGTTCGGGCCTTCGTTAACAGACGGTAAGCTGTATTCATCTTAAAGTTTTCTGCCTTGTAATTACAGTTGTCCCTTACTAAGAGAGGAATAGAAAACTGCACTTAGTACCTGTTCATCAGTCGGAAATGGATCAAAGTAGTGCTATGAACATTCAGAAAAATGGGAGCATCAAATTCATTTGTTTAAGATCTGCAATGAAACAAAAAATAACGGTTATCATCACTGAACACGTCACGCTATTCTTTTCGATGGCACTGTAACTCAGTCAGGCAGATGATGGGGGCTTGACTCCAGAAATGCATAACTGTGGATTACAACCCTCAGATTTGTGCATTGTATGCTAAATAGCGATAAGGAGCAAAATAATTGATTATAGCGGAAGTAGAGAGGACATAAAATACATACTCGTAATACCAAGAAAAGCATTTCTGAAACAGAAGAATTTCTTAACATTGAAAGTACGAGGCAGGCCAAACATTAAGGCCTCCTGTGTCATACAAAATTTAATAACAAACGTATCCACCCAGAGTGCGATAAATACAGCAGACCGCAGTGCATGGAGATGCAAACGGGAAAGTGCTCAGCTACATAAAATGGCCTTTTTTGTTTTGCCAGTCAATTTCTTACACACTATCTTGTATGAGGGACATATATAATCTAATGATTTGCCTTGTGGGCTACGAAACCGGTCGCTAAACAAACTTTTTACAAGAAACAGTCAAGCGGTTATTATTCAAGATGGAGAAAGTGTACGGAGACGCTATGAAGGGCGTAGTAATGTGCACCGTTGGACGAATAAGTTTGGTAGAGGAGAAACGGAAATTTCAGATAAACCTCACAGCAGCCAGCCGGCAACATACGTCACAGACTGCAATCGAGGGTGTGCTGATGAAGTGATACGAGGAGTCAGACGCTCAAGAGTTCTCAATCTACTACCAAACAAACCTCTGCTTTTAAAATCATGGGTGAAAAAGCAGAAGGCTTATTTTTCTCCCTAGTGCTTTTGATGTCTGCGTTGAAGGGCAGTTCAAATGTGTACAAATGCATGGGGGATAGGTTGGTTGTTAGTTTTTTTGGTTGGATGGTCGATTTGGGAGGAGGTGAAAAAACATCGACATCATCGGTCCCATCGGAATAGGAAAGGATGGGGAAGGAAGTCGGCCGTGCCCTTTCAAAGGAAGCACTTCGGCAGTTTCCTTAAGCGATTTTGAGAAGTCACGGAAAACCTAAAACAGGGTGGCCGGATGCGGGTTTGAACCGTCTCCTCCCGAATGCCCCCATGTGCTAACCACTGCGTCACCTCGCGCGGTATATCTCTGGAGTGTAGCCTTATAAGCAAGTGAAACGTGGCCGATAAACGGTTCGGACAAAAGAGAATAGATGAATCTGAGCCTTGGGGCAATACAAGACTACTGATCACTAGATCGTCCAACTAATGCGAAGACATTGAATTTAATTGCGGAAAAGAGAACTTTATGGCACTTTTTGATTTTTCGTATCCGTTGACAGGTGCTGGGGCACTTTTGTCTGTCTGGTAATAGAGGGAAATTCTTGCAGTAAAAACTACCAAAGCCTGAATAGAGTTACTAGTTTCAAATGTCCCTGTCAAAATAATAACGTATATCTTCCTCCAAGTAGCACAGTGCTCAAGGCACGGCATTCGCTATTAATGTGATTATAATCTCTTCCCGACCTTTCTGGCTTAGAGCTTCCATGCTTTCCCTTGAAGTGTTACAGGTGAAGACGGATATGTCGAAAAGATCATCGAGCTCGACAGCAAAAGGAAGGTTAGGCTTTTACGTACAGCCACTAGAGCAGAAACTCTGATACAAGAAGGGAGGGGAAGGAAATCGGCCTTGTGCTGACAACAGACTCTACTCGAGCATTCGCCTTTTACGGAAAGCATGAAAAACCAAAACCTGGATGGGCAGCAAAGATTAGAGAAACTTCCTGCCCCCCTTCCCCACCTTTCCCCTTCATCCAAGAGCAGCATCTTAATCGCTGCACTACCTCACTACACCAGTCGACGAGTATTTGTAAACCAGTTAGTGTTTGCATAATCAGCGACAAAAATCGCATTAGCAACAACCTGTGTTTTCAATAGTGATGCCTATCTCGTAGTCGAACGCCTGCGACATAGGTGACGAGCAGTGTCATGGTAACCAACATCTAATAGCATCTTATATGCAGAGTGTACATGCGATAGTGAATTGTAGGAGGAGGAAAACTAAAGCCGTAATATTGGGCACAGTGGAATACAGACCTATACACGGCACCATGCTTCCATGTCATCACTTCTGGGTTTCATGTGGTCTTCTGTGTTTTAATATCTTTTTTAACGCGACATGACGACGCGTTGTACTTTACAAGCAACATAGGTACTGAGATACGTCCTACGCTAGAATCTTGGCAGTGTCCATGAATTTGGATGCAAGGAACTAGTCAATATATTTCTAAAACAGAGCGAAAATATTTCTTCCGAAGTCACACTTGAAAGCTACTTTTATAGTAATTTCATACTTCACATTTTCACTGCATCGTTGTGGTGGTAGTAGCAACGTCGTACAGAAAAGGAACGATAACACTAACGAAAACAATATTGATAGTGTAGTGCAACACGGATAATCCGTTGTTCGTATGCCGTGAAAGATTTCGTACATCGTACAATCCGGTTTATATTTGCGGTACTATGAAAGCGACTACGCATTGCACAAATTTTCAGACAATGAAAAAACGTTTCCAATTCACATTCGATCCAAGTAGGCTTCTCCGATCTTTTTTTACCTATTAACACATAATGCGTGCGAGGGAAATTCGTATCTGACGTAGCTGTCTAACAACAAGCTAAAAGTTTACACTAGTCACCGCTCATTTTGCCACTAATCACTTCTGCAGCACACATCTGCTAATTTTCTCCGACAATAGGTATGTTCAGTGCTACGGCCAGTGCTAAGTCCTGCTCGAGAATATGTTACAGGTGCGTGCTGCGGCTCGTTATGAAGCCAGCACGCGGAGATAAGGATCGCAGACAGGCCGCTATCAGAAACTTTAACAGTTTCCGTCGCTCACCACTCCGCGTCCGTGCCCAGGCAGCACCGTCGGTGCCACAACTTGGGAAGTTCAAAATCTAGGCGGGAAAACTACCCGCTAACGCCACACGCCGGTCCGCTGACGGCAAAGACACCCCTCACCGCTTTAGTTATCTATCGCTCCACAAATAAGGTACGTACAGGATTTCTACGCATCTCGATACAAATATTTTACTTTCACAAAGCGGACTGGATTCTTTAGCGGTGCTTCGTCATGTCCATAGCTGAACTTCTTTGCATGGCTAATCGCCACATTCAAGAAAGTGTTTCTTTGTAATTTATGTTATACCAACACGCCTGGTGAAATGAGAGTATCGAGAATTTCAAAAACGAATTTGGCACTGGCGATGGCATAAGAGTGCTACAGGAATTTACGTTCGCAACTGACGTACAGTTGTTGATCGCGTACAAATGACAGGTGTAATTCAAATTTGTGGGTGATCACTTCGTTACATGACAGTTACGGGCTGCCTAGAATACGGTGCACGTAATCAAATGTTAGTGAGTGCAGAATCGCAGACTGTTAGTTCGTCACAGATTTCATCCTACCCACATACAGCCGGACTATCGGACATCGTATTCCGAGACAAGGCTCTACATATGCGCTCGCGGGGTGCTCCTCGCACTAGATACAGAGGGGTTTTACTATCGGTACTACTGCTAGAACTACTACGAGCAGACCGGCGCCGCTGTGAATCAGCTGATTCGCTGCCGTCCAGCCTACCTTCTGGTTGTTGTCTATTATCTGCTCGATCGGAGTGGACATGGCGGTAACGTTAATGTGCATCACGGAAGGAGCACGCCGGCTTCACGGACTGCGGAAAGCACGCACTGCCATTGCCGAGGGCGGCGACCGCACATCCCCGTGCCTTCGCTGTCACCATTTACTCGCTCGCGCACACTGCCGAGCGACGAGCGCTCATGTGTCGCCGCTAGTGCGCCGAAGCCTCCACAGATGGCAGTGCGCGCCGCTTCTCGCCGCCGCTCGATATACGCCTATCGATAGCTTCCACGGCGACCAGAGTCAATATCGGCGCTGCTAAACCGCGGAATATTTTAATTCGCCGGAACGTTAACATGGATTGGAAGGTTACTAGGTCTTCGTTTGAGACATTTCACCCACTATGGTTTAACTTACAGCCTCCAGAAGCTTCGCAGGTATTTATTTGTAAAGTACCACTCAGTTAATATGGCGAACTGCAGAGCACTAAAGTTATTTAAATTTCATCGGGTGCCAACATCAAAAATATCGCAATAAATTTACGTAATCTGTAGCGGGAATAGCAATGGAATTTACATGCTGAAGTAACAGCAAATAAGAAAAAGTTATATTTAGCGTCTGTTGAGTCTCTAAGCAAATGCAACAATTATGAAAGTTTGAACATAACATCTTCGTACTAAATGAGATCGTGTGCAGTGAATGGCAACTAAACGAAATATGAAGCTACGTCCAGCAGTCGTGTTCATTGTAAGACGTATTGGAATATTCCTAATGCGAGAATGTGCAATAAATTCTTCATTCACAAGAAGGACTGTAACAATTCACGCTTAAGCAATTTAAAAATCCGAGATTGTTGCATTTGCTTCGAGACTCAACAAACGCTAAATATATTTTTTTCTGTTTGCTGTTATGTTCAACCTTTCATAATTTCACATTAAAAATTACTTTTGTTTCATTAGCTTATAAATCAGTGGTGGTAAAATCTAAATTTGGCATAAATTTTTCGAAGAAAGTTTCGCAAAATTTCTGAACGCCGCCGGCCGGGGTGACCGGGCGTTTCTAGGCGCTACAGTCTGGAACCGAGCGACCGCTACGGTCGCAGGTTCGAATCCTGCCTCGGGCATGGATGTGTGTGATGTCCTTAGGTTAGTTAGGTTTAAGTAGTTCTAAGTCCTAGGGGACTGATGACCTTCGAAGTTAAGTCCCATAGTGCTCAGAGCCATTTGAACCATTTCTGAACGCCAAAACCATTTTAAATAACCACCGTAAGCTGTTGTGTATTCAGGACTGAATTTTATTGCATCACGAACTGCCAGTTTCATACTGTGCCCATTTTCAAACCAGTTGCCTCACAGATAGATATGACATGTGGAACTGCATTTAAAAATGGGCATAGTCAAAACTGATTAGTAAAGGTAATGTAGTAATTTATTCATTTAAGGTTAATCTTTTGTAAAGAGTTTGGAAGATGGAAAATTAAAACTGTTTTAGCATTCAAAATTACATCTGGGGTTGCTGATACGCACATAAAGACACCGTTTCTAAATTTTGTTTGTTTATTCTGTAGATTTCTATATTATAAAAAAAATGGTTCAAATGGCTCTGAGCACTATTGGACATAACTGCTGAGGTCATCAGTCCCCTAGAACTTAGAACAGTGGTCGCGCCGTTCCAAACTGTAGCGCCTAGAACCGCCCGGCCACACCGGCTGGCTCTATATTATCTTCCAATTGAGTAACTAGCGTAATGTGGTTTTCATAACAGTCACAAACTTCCTTTTTATGTGTGATAATGACATCTACACATTAATTATCTCTCTTCTTGGAATTCCGGTATACGTTGAGACAATTTTTCTGCCTTCTTTAGTACTATTTTTAAGACGTTAAATAATCTATACTGAATTTTAAAACAAACGCCAAAAAAAATTATGGAGTGCATCGTGTTTTAACGACGTAATGGGTTAATTTTTTCTCTTCAATCGTTAATAATTGCTGAAATTACGAACTTCTGTATCAGTCTCTTATATAGGCCAATTGTAAACGAAACTAGCAACATCTCTGTCGCTGATAACTGTGAAACGGAAATTTGTTTCTTTACTGAAAAGGTTTCTCTATTTCATCGGCCGCAGATAAATTATTTTCGTTCTGTAATTTATCTCCAGCTATACTATACAGTGTAATACCTCCTGTTGCACATAATAGATACATCGCATTCTTCTCTTCGTAAAATGCATTTAAAACGCATTGAACCATGAGACAGAACACAAATTTTGATGGTAAACCTTAATCATATCACATGAACGAGAACGTCAAATATGAGATTTACCTGGAATACCCTCGAGAAACAGGAAAATAGTTGAAGGCACCTGTTAAAAACTATAATTTTGTTTAGTGCCTCAGAATGTCTTACTTGTGAGGGTAATATATTGTTGTTTATCCGTTCCTATTAAATTCATAGCTTCTTTAAATATTACGCTTGTATTATTTCACGTATTCCTTCATCGTTTTCTGTTTTATCTCGCGAAAGGTTTTTAATGCAGTGGGCTATTCATGAACGAACACGATGAATGTTAGACAGAACAGCCAACCAAGCAGCCGACAGAATACCCTAAAGGCAGTGGACCATTTGGATGTTTAGAAAGATGGATTCCAGCATGTAATGTATATGGTTTCGAAATTGAGCGCTTGTAAAGAATTTATCCTTTCTGCCACTCTGATAAATTTGCGGAGTGGACATTCACTCCTTGTAAAGTTATTGAGTTCATAAATCACACGGAGTAAAAGTTTGATACAAATAAATAGGTTTTCAAAGATCTACATCTCCACACTGTGAATCACTATGAAGTGCATAGCAGAGGGAATTTTGTTCTGTATCAAATACAATCTGGTTTCTTTCTTTCATTCACGGATGGAGCGAGGATGGGATGCGTGTACGCCTCTGTGCGAGCCGGTTTTTACATACTTTTATCTGCATGATTTAGATATGTGGCGATACAGTTACGTAGCGAGCTAAAGAATATTTCTAGCTGCTGTCCTGAAGGTGGCTGTGTAAACAAGTTCTCATGAGAGGTAAAGCTTCTTTCACTGCGTCAGTAAATAATTTTCAATATTTCTGTTACCCTCTTGAGAATCAAATGAGCCTGTGACCGTCTGAAATGCCTTTATTTGGTCTCGCTCTATGTCTCCCGTTAACCGGACTAGTTAGAGGTCTCTTATATCTGATCACTATTCAAGTACGAGCCCACTCTCCTATATGCACTCTCCTTTATCGGGGAACTACAGTTTGCGTTACAAAGGTGGTGAACTGCCTCATTTATATCTTGAGATGATGACAATGACTTGTTTATTAGCCCGCTCCGTCTATGATACGACAGGAGTGATTAGTAAAATTTTCACGTGAGACTCTTTATTACAAGGAATTATAAACAATGAATTCTAGTTCTGGTGCACTAAAGTATAATACTGTCCTGTCTGAGAAAGTTCACTGCACAGTAGTCATTGTCCTGAAATATACACTGTGTGGTTGGTCCGATATCGCCGTGGCCAGAAAGTTGTGGCTGCGGCGACTTTTGTACACATATATTGCTGAATGACTTCCACTCAGAGACTCTGACCGAAGACTACCACTGATGAACTCGACTGCTGACGCGCGAGATTGGAATGAAATAGCCGCGCAGCGAGCTACAGTGTCTCCGAGCTGTTGCCTGCTGACGCTTCTGTTCCACTGCATTCTCAGGCAGAGTGATACCATATTTCTGTCTGACTGGTTGCATGTGACAGACACACGAATTAGTGTGGTCGCCACTAGCGGCCCCTGTTGAAGACTTCGAAGTCTGCCGTGCTGGCTTCACCTAGATGTTTGTGCCGTCCAGTGCTGAAAGGCGGGCTAGATGGCAGAGGTTGTGGAGTGGGCACAACAACATCCCCCCCCCCCCCCCTAACCGCCTAAGGAGAAGAGTGAAGAAGCTGGAGTTAGTGGACGAGGTCCACCTCCATGCTGGCCTCTTCACTTTCCCTGTTGGAGTCTGTTTGCATCGGTATTGTCTGTGGCAGGACGACGACGTTGATAGGCTACGGCAGCTCTGCGGTTCCCTCTTCCCCTTCCACGGTAAATGTATTGTCCTCACCAGGAGGCAGACTACCATCCCAAGAAACCACTCTTTCCTTCCATAACACGTTTCCGAATAGGAAATCTTATCAGTCTCGAAATGCCGTTTCCTGCTAATGGTGCCCTCTGTGGACTAGGTGCAGTGAGCAACAGAAGGGTCCTCAAGTATCAGCCATGAAGCATTTCTGCTGGAGATGCATGCTTTCGGGGAGAGCTTTTGTAAGAGGAAAGAAATAACATCCAGGCTTCCTCCATATTGTAGTCAGCACTGTCTTCATCTGAACCTAGCCGGCCGCGGTGGCCGTGCGGTTCTAGGCGCTTCAGTCCGGAACCGCGGGACTGCTACGGTCGCAGGTTCTAATCCTGCCTCGACCATGGTTGTGTGTGATGTCCTTAGGTTAGTTAGGTTTAAGTAGTCTAAGTTCTGGGGGACTGATGACCTAAGATGTTATGTCCCATAGTGCTCAGAGCCATTTGAACTCATTCATCTTAATCTTGTTCGATGCCTCCATTCAACTCTGGATGAAATGGTGTGCTGTACAGGTAATGAATCCCACAAGCCGTACAGAACGTCTCAAGTTCGTGAACAGTAAACTGGTCACCACTGTCCATAACAAGTGACGTTTTAAGACCTTGCACTGCAAAAATCCTTTTGAGAGCTGAACGATTTGAAGTGACCCCGTACTACCTATACTGAAAACGTAAGGAAAGCGAGCACTGGCGTCTATCAGGACAAGACAATGAGTCCCCGAGAAACTGTTCAGCGTAGTCTGCATGGAGTTGGTCCCAGGGTTCGATGCCTTGTGAAACAAAGGAGGATCAGATTTTGGTGGCACTCCTTGGTAATCCTCGGCGCTACCACAGGAGCTATACGAAAGTTCCATGTACGTATTACAGAGTTGTGTACGATCCTCATGCCACCTGTCACACGAATTTGGTTGGTACAGTCCTGAACCATGGACACTAGCGGTTGACACAGATGGAGACCCATGATACTGGCAGCTCTTAGAGGCTGTATTACCAGGAGTGGTGTCCACTCACGTTTTTTTTCACACCAGGCTGTGACCATACACCGATCTTCGCCCAGACTCTGCCGGTCACTATTAAGTCCCCAATGTGCCTTGAAATCTTGTTAGTTGTGGGACGTATCTAAAGTGAAAGGTAGCACCACTGATGATAATTTTTAAGGAACCTGTATTCACTTGAAGCTGCACATTTTTTCCATTAAGTTACACATAAACCAAAACCGCTTCAGTATCATGAGGAACAATTTTTCAATCTTGTTTTCGAAACCACCTACCATATTGTCAGAGTCATCTGTGCAAATAGTGTACTTGACATCCCAACGTGATTCTGCAGGCAAATTCCAGCATTGTGCCTCTTTTCCAGAAATGTAACATTGGCTTTTCTGTAATAATACCACCGGCGATCATGACTAATTAAGTAATATTTTACTTCCAAAATGTTTAGTTTATTTATCCTTAATTTCGTTATAGCCTAACACACACGGGTCTTTATCCAGAATCTGTTGCATCAACCAATAAATATGAGCTCCAGCACTGAATAACTAGAAATCACGTTTAATAACATCGGCTGATATCCTGTGTGCCGTGAATTATTGCTCCAGCCTGGCGATGCAGTTAGACCAAGTTTCGTTTGCTACGTAAAATGGATGGAGCTTCGGAGGTGCCTGCCTGAGTTCCTCTTGCCGCAGGTCGCGTTCATGTAGTTGTAACAGCTCTTGCTCTGTAGCGCTAATTGACTGCAGAAGTGTAAGATGTACGCCATCCGAAATGAAATGATTCAAACGGCTCTGAGCACTATGGGACTTAACTTCTGAGGTCATCAGTCCCCTAGAACTTAGAACTATCTAAACCTAACTAACCTAAGGACATCACACAAATCCATGCCCGAGGCAGGATTCGAACCTGCGACCGTAGCGGTCTCGCGGTTCCAAACTTTAGCGCCTAGAACCGCTCGGCCACTCGGGCCGGCCATCCGAAATGAAACTGAACACGCAACAATATCCTCCGCATGAATTCCTAAAGGAAAAAACTGAGATTAGGCAGGGCACAAGTGAAAACAAATAAAAACGAAATACGGAACAAGAAAATTTTCCGGAACTCCTTATACAATGATACTCAGACCCATAATGACAGCAAAAGTCCTGAAATCCAACTCCCTTCGTTTACAAAATGTAGAATAAGACGTCGTGCCCTGTACTTTCGATGACGTGAAATACTTTGTCGGTTTAAAATTTCTTGGCGACCGCCAGGTCCAGATAGGTTCAAAATTACATATCGACTGCGATACTGTTATGTCCCTGGCGGACTGCGTTAGTTTTATCTTCAGATTGTGTCGCTGGCGTGTTCTTGCGTCCACTACGTCCATAACACCACAACAGAAATGATCAGTATAACTTTAGAACAACGCTTTTCCAACCAGCTGCCACTCAGGAGCGTGACAATTGTTTTCTGTGTCTATATGTGTTGCGAATAGTTCACGATTCATTTCACATCTGGCTTAACTTGTGGTGCTTGTCTTATTTCATGATCGACAAACTTTTGCCATCTTTTTATAAAGAATTAATTCCGTGATAAAGAATTAATTCCGTGTTGATATATTAATCTCTCATTAATAACTGACTACAATAATGACAGGGTCACCATTTCATTAAATTACTTGAGCATTCGAGTTTTATTTAAGATTCCGATAGAAGTGGTAACATCCAATGTAGGCTAGCAACAATCACCATTGTCAAAGGGCTGAATCAGTTTAGCAGAGACATGGCCAGGCAGACAAATGGAAGGCTCACAAGTTAAAGTAATTGCTGTTAGGGAATAAAACAAATCACAAGACCAGTATAGTCTTGCTGTATAGCTGCACAGTACATGTGAAGATCTGATTTATCTCCGTACTAATAAAACTAAAAAAATTCTTGCTGACTGGCATTATAAAATTCTTTACAAATTCAACTAATAAACTGTCGTTACACTGATGTCTCTTTAATTAGGGAAAATGTAGGACGCGAGAGGGCAAGCCTCTGGATATATTTCCCTTAGCCTAGTTCCTGAGGTATGTTGGTTCCAGAACTCTGGGCTACTGAACCGTATCCCATATGGTGTTGCCATCAGGTACCATCAGCCTGTGAATGTGCCTCTAGCTGGCTGGAATGCTCTCTGCGGGCGGTTCATCCATATACCCATCCGTACGGGCTAGCCTCAAGCAAGCAACTGAAAAATATCCTTAGATAAACATTTGCTGTTATTTTCTAGTCTTCCTTCCCATTTAAATTGTTTGTATACCATTTTATTTTCTGACCACTTCCTAAGAAACTTTAAGTAAGCGATCTTTGGGAGAGCTGGAGAGTTCATAACCGTGACTTGCCCTTCTCTCCCACTCGCTCCCATTTAGTTCAGTGCTGAGTTCACTGTTCCCATGTTTCCAGATGACTCTCCACCCATAAAGCTACTTACGCCAAATGCCCAAAAAATGTACACAACTACAAACTAGTAATGTGGTTGGCCATCACCAGGTACCACCCAACGGGCAGGCATACCCCGGCACCGATCTCAGACTGGAGCAGCAGCGGGCAGCCAGGTGTGCGGCCCCCAGTTCCTGCGCGTCATGGCTGTTGTATTGCTCTGAATTGCGAAGCGCCTCTCAGGGACTGCTGCCTGCCTCCCACCGATCCTAGACTGCCTTCGTTAGCCTCCGCTGAACTTACAAAAACTTCAAAAAAAATTATCGAACCATCACTATCATGGTAATGAGGTACTGTTTCGTGTGAGAATCCGATATGGCTTTGATGGCACGAAACTTGATGGGATGATCCATTGTGGTAACAGTCATCTAAGGCCAGCTAAAGACACACATTCAAAGGTTGACTGTACCTGATGACAACAACAAATTGGATCATGGAATACTTCCTCATATCGTGTCGAATCTCCTCTTGCCCAGTGTAGTGCAGCAACTCGATGTGG
The DNA here is from genome assembly GCF_023897955.1 of Schistocerca gregaria. NCBI lineage: Eukaryota > Metazoa > Arthropoda > Insecta > Orthoptera > Acrididae > Schistocerca > Schistocerca gregaria. The sequence goes on from NC_064920.1 coordinate 666,109,540, forward strand.
ATGGACTCATGTCGTTGAAAGTCCCCTGAAGAAATACTGAGCCATATTGCCCCCATAGCTGTGTCCATAATTGCGAAGGCGTTACCGGTGCAGGATGTTGTGAACAAACTGACCTCTCCATTATGTGCCGTAAATGTTCGATGGGATTTATCTCAGGCGATCTGGGTGGCCAAATCATTCACTCGAACTGTCCAGAACGTTCTTCAGGTCAACTGGAACAACTGTGGCCTGGTGACATCACATGATTGTTTGGGAACATGAAGTCCATTAATGGCTGCAAGTGGTCTCCAAGTAACCGAACGAAGATCGGTTCAATAGAACCAGAGGACCCAGTCCATTCCAGCCACCACCAGCTTACACACTGTCTTGTAGACAGCTTGAGTCTGTGGCTTCGTGGGGTCCGCGCCACACTCGAACTCTACTGTCAGCTCTTACCAACTGAAATCGGAACTTATCTGACCAGGCCACAGTTCTCCAGACGTCTAGGGCCCGATCGATATGGTCACGTGGACACGACAGGCGCTGCAGGCGATGTCGTGCCGTGACAAACGCACTCGTATCGGTCGTCTGCTGCCGTAGCCCATTAAAGCCAAATTCCACAGCACGTTCGTCATACGTCACCCACTGACTTATGCGGTTATTTCACACAGTGCTGCTTTTCTGTCAGCACTGAAAACTCTACCAAACACCGCTGCTCTCGGCCGTAACTTAAGGCCTTCCGCCAGTGCCTTGTCCTTGGTGAGATGTGATGCCTGAAATCTGGTATTCTAGGCACATCTTTGACACAGTTATTCTCAGAATATTGAATTCCCTAATGATCTCGGAAATGGAATCTCCCATGCGTCTGGCTCCAGCTATTAGTACGTGTTCGAAGTCTATAAATTCCCGTTGTGCGGCCATAATCACCTCGGAAACCTTTCCACACGAATCTCCTGAGTACAAATGACAGCTCCGCCAATGCACATCCCTTTTATACTTTGTGTGCGCAATACTACCACCACCTGTGTATATGCGTATCGCTATCCCATGACTTGTCTCCTCAGTGTAGACCACGACACCGTTTTGTTATCCTGAAGCAATGGTTTGCATGACTCCATACGGAAAATCTGCAACATATGTGTTATTAAATTTGTACACAGTCGATACAACGTATTAACACATGTAAATAATTTTTTCACCGCGTTCTGTTGAAGCATTATCGGCTGTCGTAATTTTTCTATTCAGTTCATAGATATCTATCCGCTGGTGATTAACTTTATCCCTTGTGTCCCTCGTATTTAACTCTCCAGAAATTTTCGATTTTTCTGACGAATTTTAAACTATGGTTTGTTTTCTCAAAAAGTCTGTACAACAAAAACATTAACATTCTCTTATGGTGACCTCACTAAAAGTAAAACATTTACACAATAAATATACTACTGGCCATTAAAATTGCTACACTAAGAATAAATGCAGATGATAAACGGGTATTCATTGGACAAATATATAATACTAGAACTGACATGTGATTACATTTTCACGTAATTTGGGTGCATAGATCCTGAGAAATCAGTACCCAGAACAACCACCTCTGGCCGTAATAGAGGCGTTGATACGCCTGGGCATTGAGTCAAACAGAGCTTGGATGGCGTGTGAAGGTATAGCTGCCCATGCAGCTTCAACACGATGCCACAGTTCATCAAGAGTAGTGACTGGCGTATTGTGACGAGCCAGTTGCTCGACCACCATTGACTAGACGTTTTCAATTCGTGAGAGATCTGGAGAATGTGCTGGCCAGCGCAGCAGCCGAACATTTTCTGTATCCAGAAAGGAATTATCCTGCATTATCATGCTGAAATGTAAGGTTTCAGGAGGACCGAATGAAGCGTAGAGCCACGGGTCGTAACACATCTGAAATGTAACGTCCACTGTTCAAAGCGCCGTCAATGCGAACAAGAGGTGACCGAGACGTGTAACCAATGGCACCCCATACTATCACGCCGGGTAATATGACAGTATGGCGATGACGAATACACGTTTCCAATGTGCGCTCACGCGATGTCGCCAAACACGGATGCGACCATCTTGATGCTGTAAACAGAACCTGGATTCATCCGAGATAATGATGTTTTCCGTTCGTGCAACCAGGTTCGTCGTTGAGTACACCATGGCAGGCGCTCCTGTATGAAATGCAGCGTCAAGGGTAACCGCACCCATGATCTCCGAGCTGATAGTCTATGCTGCTGCAAATGTCGTCGAACTGTTCGTGCAGATGGTTGTTGTCTTGCAAACGACCCCATCTGTTGACTCAGGGATCGAGACGTGGGTGCACTACCCGTTACAGCCATGCGGATAAGCTGCCTGTCATCTCGACTGGTAGTGATACGAGGCCGTTGGGATCCAGCACGGCGTTCCGTATTACCCTCCTGAACCCACCGATTCCATATTCTGCTAACTGTTATTGGATCTCGAGCAACGCGAGCAGCAATGTCGCCATACGATAAACCGCAATCGCGATAGGCTAAAATCCGACCTTTATCAAAGTCGGTAACGTGATGGTACGCATTTCTCCTCCTTACACGAGGCATCACAACAACCCAGGCAACGCCAATCAACTGCTGTTCGTGTAAGAGAAATCGGTTGGAAACTTTCCTCATGTCAGCACGTTGTAGGTGTCGCCACCAGCGCCAACCTTGTGTGAATGCTCTGAAAAGCTAGTCATTTGCATATCACAGCATCTTCTTCCTGTCGGTTAAATTTCGCGTCTATAGCACGTCATCTTCGTGGTCTAGCAATTTTAATGGCCAGTAGTATATTTATGGTAAACGCAGATTGTGCTACGAGAAACGATTAATCCGTTTCACAATCCTATAATTCGTTTGTTTTGTAGCAGGAAATGTGAAACTTTCTGAGGTAGATGAAAGTCATTTATTGTCTTTTTACTTGTTTTATCGAAATCTTTTTAAATTATCTGGGTTGTTCTTATGGTAAAAATATATTATTTAACAAGTAAACAGTTTCAAAGGTCTATTCACTTATGTTTCACTGTTAGTATTTCAGGAGTTGAATTGTAGCTACGCAAATTTATGTCCTTCTGTATTCATTGGCTGTGAAAAACTCTGTGTTTAAATATTTCTTATGCCATTCAACATAATAATAGTAATCCTTGAGTAGTCCTGTCGCTTTTCTAACAGTCTACTTAACGCAAAAAAATCATGTAACAGTAGATGTACAAGGTGTCTTCTACCTTACTTCAGATTTAAAAAAAAAAAAAAAAAAAACGGTACAACATTCTGAAAAGCCATTTTAAAATTACAGAAGCTGCAATGTTAATATTTTTTTCTACTACTAGTGTCGATTTTAAATCATCGTAAGTTCGACAAATACTATATAACATGGGACGATGTATCATCGACGTCAACAGTAAAGGAAGATCGTAGGATTTCCGTCTGGCAAGCTTCATGATTTTACCATATACAGCCATAAAAATTGGTTCTCTTATCCTGAAAAGAGATAGATGTCTTACACTGTACTTTTTGATAATACAGAATATTTCGCAAAGGAAAATCACATTGTATGTTCTCTTTGAACCGATTATGAAATAGGAAAGGAACATTATTTGAAAAAACAAAAAAGGTGCAGTGACCCACAACATAAAAAACATACAGTGGTGTGTTTAGTGATCCGTTCAATAACGTGTAGGCCCTCTGCAAACCTTCTGGCATTCTTGAAGCGATGGGGCGTGCTCAGTACCAACTCTCATTGCAGGCCGCTTGAGACGTATTGTCACACTCCTCAATGGCAGCATTCTTGAGAGCTTCAATAGTTAATGGAGAATGTTGACGATCACTCTTCTGAGCAAGCTCCATGCATACTCTATGCAATTTATATCCGGTGGGCATGCTAGCCAATCCACGTCCTGTCAGATACCAAGACACACTGCGAGCACAATGAGGTCGGGCGTTATCACACTGTAGAGCGAACTCTTCCCCTGCAGTCTCTGGAAAACCACTGACTCTGGGTCGGAGAATGTTGTTTCCATATATTGCAGCATTCATGTTGCCCTCAATTGAAACGAGTAGTATGCGGCCGCCATACATAATACCTGCCCAGAATGCGACTGAACCATTGGATTGTTGGTGATGATCCACAGTCATTGAGGGATGATTGCGTTCCGATGTTCGCCTCCACATGCCAACAGTTGTTGTGACAGTGCAAGCCTATTCGCACTTCATCTGTGAACAGGGTTTTGGTCCATTGCTTTCGTGTTCAATGCTGGGGTAGTTGCGGCAAGAGCTAGCCCTGTTGGACAGGGAATCAAATCGTTTGTACCACTCTTGGAAGAGCCGTCTTGGCGTTAATTTTAAGTAGATTAGGTATACTACAAAAGCCATATGTATAGATAATTTGGCGTAGATGAGAACAGAGCTGCTACTGAAAACCATGCTACTGACTTCACCACTTTGTGATTTCTCATTCAAGTCCGCCTCCGTAGCCGTGCAGTTATCAGTGGCTGCCATGGATGGTCTGAGTTCAATCTTCAGTATCAGAACGGGAGAGATGAGTTTTAAGACGCTGCTAGCCCCTGCCCGGAGAGCGAAGCGCTGAGTGCATGCATCTGACCTCACAACGATGTCAAATGTGGTGCTTCGGACGCAGGACGAAGCAGCACACGCTTAGCAGGCCAGTTCTTTGTAAGGCACGTCTTACTTTTATGTCGTATTAAATGTCCTTTTATCTTATTTAAGCGCGAATAATTCGTTGGTGTCCTATTCTTCATTCCAGACTCGTTTTGAGACAGCTCCTGACGCTAGTCTACCTTGCGCAGTTATCTTCACCTTTTCGTAGCTACTTCAATTTCCTTTCATTTTAACCTGTTTATTGCAATTAAACCTCAGTTTCCCTCCACGATCCCACTGGCAAATTGAATATTTCTTTTTACCACAGGGTATGTCCTATCAAGCGATCCCTTCTTTTAGTAAATTTGTGCTGTATATTTCTTTTCTTTCCAATTCAGCTCAGTACCTTTTCCATTAGTTATTCGATCTACCCATCTAACCAATAGTATTGTTCTGCAGCACCGCATTTCAAAAGCTTCTGTTCTCTTCTTACCTGAAACATCTATCGTCCAGGTTTCACACACATACAAGGCTACGCTCCAGACAAGTACCATCAACAAAATTAATCCCAAGACCGCTCTTCCAAGAGGGGTGCAATTGATCTGATTCCCTCTCCTTGTCCAACAGAGATAGTTCTTCACCTCCCTGCTTGCTTGCTGTTATTCAGCCGTTCCCCATCTCGAGAGATGTTCACGTTGTCTCTGCACACACTTCACTGGATTCTATACAGTTCAATTGTCGTTGCAAATAAAAGAAAATTATTATGTTCCCTAACCTCTCACCGACACTGTGTAATTAAAGTCGTCCGTTCTGTTTCGATACATTACATAGTAAATAGCGAATTTTTAAATCGATATTAGATGTCAACAAATTCTTCTTTACCATAACTGCTTTTTTGCTATTGCTAGTCTGCATTTTATATTCTCTTTACTCCGGGCATCATCAGTTAGTTTGCTGCCTATATAGCAAAACTCATCCACTTACGACGTTTGATGCGTAATCTCCTAATCTTCTTCCCTCAGTATCGCCTGATTTATTTCTACTACGTTCGATCATCCTTGTTTTACTTCTGTTGATGTTCATCTTATAACCATTTTTCAAGATAGTATCCATACCATTCAACTGCTCTTCCAAATCCTGTACCGCGTCTGCCAGAATCATAGTGTCACAGAAAAATCTTAAATATTTTATTTCTCCCACCGTTCCACAGATTTCTCCCCCCCCCCCCCCCCCCCCCCCACACACACATTCGTGACTTCTCTTTGGTTTCCTTTACTGCGTGCTCAGCGTACAGACTGAATAACATCAAGAGTAAGCTACTACCTCAACTACTGCTGTTCTTCAATGTCCTCCAGTACCCTTCCCACAACTTCCAGTACACACTGTACTCAACCATGATTATGTGTAACTAAGTTACCAGAAGTCCATCGCTCCCGAAAAAAAATCTAAAACATATGAAAAAATCTAAAACTAATCATTCACATGGCTAATGTATACTCTGTCCTAATGACGAATGAATGCAGATATACGTAATTACAACGATTAATACTGAATAGTTCTTCAAATTTGTTATTAATCGAAAAATGAAGTTTAATGAAATTTTAATTATACAAATAAATAACATGATTATCTGTACTAAAGTGAACAACATTTCATAAAACCAATTGATTTTGATTGAATTTAAGCCTATTTAACAATCAGTAATACGTGTTTGTGCGACGGCGATCATTAGTCATTTGGGAGCCAGTTTGTACAGACAAGTAATCAAAAATGTTGTTAGTCAAACAAAGTTCACATTGAAAATTTCAAAATTCTGCACAGAAACTATTAAGAAAATCGAAACTGAATAAATTATAGCATTACCGAAACGATAATAATTACGTAGCGGAACCTTACTTAATCTTTACTGTTACTAAATTTATCTAACCAACCCTCCTAAATAATTATAATTCATCTTCACAACTGGTAACAGTTAAATGGGAATGGCTTCAGACAATAACAAAATATTAAGGCAACGATTAAATATGACATCGATGCATGAATTTGCCGAAACACATAAAAGTACGTTGTATTATTGAATAAAAGTTAAAATTCCCTATCTCTTGCCAAATTCAATAACCAACAGTCATCAAAAATCTCAAAAGTTCCAAAATACTAACAAGCCTTTTACATAAGTAGAAGTCTGAAATGGTTCGATCGATCTTATTTTCTGTGGGGCTGCTGATCCGACGTTGTAGCTCGACGGCAATAATTACGACAATTATGTCTTGTGCTACAATTGCAAATATTTCATATACGTGCTGTGGCTAAACAATGCCAGTCTTTTTTAATCCCTTTTAAGCCTCAATATAAATCATCGTTGTCCTGTGCTTCATGGAGATTGCACTGCCTCTCGAAAGTACAAGACTCTGCTGCACGCACAGCCTCTAGGCCGGACGCAGACATTCTTGCACAGTCTTTCTCTTGCAGATATACAACTTCTTCGTCTGCTCGCTACTGACTCCCTACTCTCTGCGTTTCTGCCAAAGAGGTCATTTTTACATCAGACAGCACCACTGACAACATACACTCAGTACATATATCTATGGAATTAGCATAGCCATCTGCACATTAAACCGGGCTAGTCAAGTGATTTTGGGACGACGTAGCTTATTTGCATTTTAGGATAATAGCAAAACTCGAATATTACTCGAATTCGGTTTTTTTTATTTACGTGTAGTACGACTCGATGTAGGAGCGGTATAATTAAGATATGACGCGGTGCGATACGATAGTAACTCTTTATTGCTCGAATATTACACTGCAAGAAAGCGTAGAACGCACTGCTTGCGTATACAGCCGGATCAAAGATGGTCCGCGGCACTGAGTTTCCACATATGTTTCTTGAAGTTGGATATTAGTAACAGCTGTGGTGCAGTATTGTTGTTGCTACGGGCGCCAAGAGAAGTACACGTAGGGAGGACCAGTTACTTATCGTAGGTATATAAACGAATGTATAATTACATGAGACACTCAATATGTTGAAAAAAATCAAGAAATGGTGTTAAATCTTCTATAGTAGAGATAATGTATGCTTTTTTTGGTCATGTGTTTATGATGCAAGTAATAGATAAATTTGAAAGTATGTTTGAATAAGCTAGTATTCAGTGTATGCAAATGCGTGCTCCATTCATCTGCATATATAATTTATACATGGAAGTGCGATTATTTTCAATTAATGCAGGTTCTCAAATCCTTGTCTGTCAATCACTGTTTTCCTATTTATACTGAAAGGATCTGAATGGTTTATTTTCAGTAAATTAGGGGGCCGTGCATTTTTTTTGTTTTAAGCTTGATAGGGTGACACTGAGAGGGGAGAGTTGTTTGTTCTTTGATTACCGCGGACTGCTACTTGTTTCACGTTCGAAGTGACCGAACTTTTCTATCGCAAGAAGTTCGACTTTCAGTCGCAGTCATATCGCATATTTTAGAGCTCCAATATGACTGTTGTACTGGAACAGTGACAATATTCGAGGATTTTTAGGTTAGGCCTCTATTACACTCGGTTCACCCGATCCAAATTATGAAAACTAATATCATTACAGAACTTCAGCGTTCGGAGCTGAAGGTTGGAGTGCTTTCAGCCAAACCCAATTCTTCACTAAACCAGCAGAGCTACCGCAACTTGTAATTCATAGTAGTTGTGTAATTTCTACAATAAATTGTTGCACAGATTAAGACAGATAACAGTCATGGACGATGTTGTAAGGAGAAGACGGGCTGGAGTAGTCTGCGATCCATATCTACCAGTAAAAAAATACTGCGTGTCGAGATGTGGCCAGCTCTGCTCTCTGCGTAAAAAGGGCGTTTATTAATAATCAGGTGACACGCGTGCAGCCCTCGAGAGAGCCTCTGGTACGCAACAGTCCCAGGCAGGTGTCACCGCTCTAATGAAAACATTACGGAACACCGCGACGAGAGTGAGAAACTGGGAGGGAGAGAGAGAGAGAGAGAGAGAGAGGGAAAGGAGTGCGTGCCAGGCACGTGGAGCCGCTCGATACGGGTAGGAAGGCCGATGTGGCGGTGGGTCACTGCTGCCGCCCACGCCTCGGGTCAATACCCGGCCGCCCGCCGCGACCCACTCGTGGGTCGCTCAGCGTTCCTCAAGACTCCCACCTCCCACCCCCATTCCCTCCCCCACCCCGCCCCCACGCCTAGACACCTTCAACGAGCCGTGTCGGCCAGCGCGTCAGTGATCGCTTGTAACCGACACGATTGACGGTCGATACATTGACATGCTCGTGGGTTCAAAGTCAGGGCGTAGATCCCCACAGTCACCGAAGTGGCTTAAAATCGAAAGACTTGTACCTGGCGAACGGTCTGCCCGACGGAAGGCCCTAGTCACGCGACGGTCTCTATCACGAAGTAGATGAAGTATTCCACTACCTAGATAGTAATGTAATCCATGATGGATGAACAAGCAGGACATAAAAAGCAAACTAGCTCTGGAATAAAGAGGAGTCTACTAGTACCAAACATCCTTAATTCGAGGAATAAATTTCTGTGCACTTTTGGAGCACAGCATTAAATAGTAGTGAAACTTAGACTGTGGAAGAAACTAAAAAAAAAAGTTCCAAGTGCCATCCATACAGATGAGCTACACTATCCCAAAAACCTCTCAAGATAAGGAAGTCAACTATTTGCCTTCCATACTACCAACCTGAAGTGCTCGTTCCTTTTCATATGCTTTGCAATATTGCAACTAGATATTTAATGTGACTGGGTCAAGCAGCACACTAATAATTCCGTATTCGAACGTTGCACGATTGTCTTTCCCACTCATCCGCATTAGTTTACATTATTCTACATTTAAATTTGGATGGCATTCACCACTAAAACTAGGAATTCCGTCTAGGTTATAATGTATCCTCCTACAGTCACGCAACGTCGACAACGTCCCATGCAACACAGCCTCATTAGCAAAGAAACGTAAATTGCTGCTCACCTTGTCCGTCAGATCACCTATCTGTACAGAGAAATCGACATTAGATATTACGTAGAGGGGCATATTAATTTTGTTGCTTGTTTAATATACCTAATTCCTATTACAAATGTGTGTGAATTCCTAAGGGACCCAACTGCTCAGGTCATCGGTCTCTACACTTATACACTACTTACACTAACTTCTAAGAACGACACACACACACACACACACATGCCCGAGGGAGGACTCGAACCTCCGGCGCGAGGGGCCGCACAATTCGTGACATGGCGCCTCAAACCGCACGGCCACTCCACGCGGCTAACTCCTGTTAATATAGATTTTAAGGCAAGTATTTTTTTATTTTTAATGGTACTGCAAAGCTGTTGAAAAGACGAGTACGGCCATATCATGCTTGTTAATGATTACGTTCAAGCTTTTAGAAGAAATTTTCGGAAACTAATCTCAAATTGCTGTGCAAGACGGCTGGAATCGTAATTGCGTCGCAAGACACCGCCAAGTAGGGCTTTCACATCAGGCTCCGTCGTTATATGTCCCCGAAATATAGCTCCACGCTACTAAGATGCAACGTAAACCATTTTTCGCTTTAATTTACACCAGAAACGTACAAGGTCAGCTACAACTGTTGAAACTAGAACTAGATGCTATCTTTTAGCATATCGGAAGGGCCTTAGGAGAACTTAAGAATGTGTGTACGTACTCACGTTTAAGTGAACAACCTTTTACGTCTACATCTACATTTATACTCCGCAAGCCACTCAACGGTGTGTGGCGGAGGGCACTTTATGTGCCACTGTCATTTCCTCCCTTTCCTGTTCCAGTCGCGTATGGTTCGCGATAAGAACGACTGCCGGAAAACCTCCGTGCGCTCTCGAATCTCTCTGATTTTACATTCGAGATGTCCTCAGAAGGTATAAGTAGGGGGAAGCAATATATTCGATACCTCAACCAGAAACGCACCCTCTCGAAACCTGGACAGGAAGCTACACCGCGATGCAGATCGCCTCCCTTGAAGAGTCTGCCACTTGAGTTTGCTAAACATCTCCGTAACGCTATCACGGTTACCAAATAACCCTGTGACGAAACGCGCCGCTCTTCTTTGGACCTTCTCCATCTCCTCTGTCAACCCGACCTGGTACGGATCCCACACTGATGAGCAATACTCAAGTATTGGTCGAACGAGTGTTTTGTAAGCCACCTCCTTTGTTGATGGAATACATTTTCTAAGGACTCTCACAATGAATCTCAACCTGGCACCCGCCTTACCAACAATTAATTTTATATGATCATTCCACTTAAAATCGTTCAGTACGCATACTCCCAGATATTTTACAGAAGTAACTGCTACCAGTGTTTGTTCCGCTATCATATAATCATACAATAAAGGATCCTTCTTTCTATGTATTCGCAGTACATTACATTTTTCTATGTTAAGGGTCAGTTGACACTCCCTGCACCAAGTATCTATCCTCTGCAGATCTTCCTGCATTTCGCTGCTATTTTCCAATGCTGCAACTTCTCTGTATACTACAGCATCATCCGCGAATTTCTCAGCTCGAATTTCTCACCCCAAAAGTAGATTCGTCACGTTTATACGAGTTATTTTCTAAGATAGAAAAAATCAGCCCATACATGCGTTTTCACATCTCTAAAGTATCGTTACATGTTGTGAAAATCCTGTACAGGACTATGCCATAGACTATATTCCCTCTAAGCTTTCCCTGGCCAGGTAAAGAAGTATGTTTTGTTATCTGTCACGTCCTGCATCACAGGACTAGAATATTAAACTCATTTTTGGCTCATGATGGAGTGCTACGATCTACCACTGTCACAGGACACCTCATTTTCAGACTCTCTCTTAAGGTAACAGCACAGAGAAGTTGCAAATATAAGGTTCATACTAAGTATCACTTTGTAAATTCAGTAATAGATTTGATTTTATCGCAATGGTCGTCTCTCCCTGTGCAAGTGAGAGATTGTAATATCATTAAAAGATATCTTTGCCACGAAAGAAACACCGAGTCCAGAATCATATCTTTGGTGCCCTAGCCATCGCCTCCACCGACCAGGTGGCAAGTCGCTGACATCAAATTGACAGGCTAATTAATTAAATTTATCATGAGAGTCACTTTTCATGGCGAGTAATTTTTCATTTTCAGTAGGCGGATTACACTCACCAGGTAGTTTAAATGGGAACCACTGGAGTCTTTTCGAGGAACACTACTGAGATCCAACGTTTAAAGCTGACCATAGAAAGATTCTACCGCCAGCAACACACATTTCCCCTGAGGAACTCGCTATTAAAAACACCATCACAATGACTACGTTACTGTCACCCTGCAAAAAAAGTGGTCTTGTTTCTAAAGGCACACACAAGAATCGCTGATAGCGTTAAGTTTTCTGGTAGAAATATTGTCTGTAATTTGGAACCAAGTCTCTCCATTCAACCACATACTTGCGTTGGATCTTACAGAGAAGTCTTTTAACGATTACAGTTAGACAGTCCCTTTGCATCTTGTAAATGCTCCTCAGATCTAACCCCCCCCCTCCGCCCCCCTTCAGCCACGTCCATGTGATCATCCCAATTTAAGTTGGATCTGAGCGGAAGTTAAAGAGCGTTATATCCAGCACCTTCCGCAACCCATGTACAAACAGGGTGAGCATTCTGGAGTAATGGACGAAAAGAGGTTTCACAAGTGTACTACAATCCTTTTTAGAGTCAGTGGTGACAACGCAAATTTGAGGTGAACTACTATTTTTCCATCTTTTTGAAAGTGCATTTACAGACATATTCAATTGGATTTAGCAAATCCTGAAGCAGCTCGTGCACAAGGACAAGCGGATTTCCCTAAAAGTGCATGAAGTGTCTCAGGGGTGGTACCACAAGTGAGGCGCGATCTTTTCTTTTAGACTATGTGTTCAAGCGCGGCTGTGGTGGTATTCCTCGAAATTGTGTAAATATTCTCTCGTAATCTGCAGAGCTCTCTCTTTGTGCAATGGTAAATTCAGTTCCTGTGACATTTTCAAGTTACATATGTGACAATATTCCCCAACCCCAGATGTAATAGCTCCTGAAGCAGTTCATGAAATGCAACACAAGTATGTGCGCCAGGGAGGCTGGGACAGTTTAGAGCCCATGGTGGATCGATTCTCAGACAGTCACTTGCCTTGGAAGGAGCATTCGCATGCGTCGGTATTCTGCAGAGGTTTACCAGGTAAATGCTGCTTTGTTTTCGGTTCTGTCCGATCATAACCAGCGGAAGGTGCAGCCCCAGCAGTGATCGCAACAGGATGTGGCCATTTCAGAAAGATGGCACATGCTTTGACAGGAATTACTCAGCTGCTTTTGCTCAGGGGTTAGTGTGACATCTGGTCTGTCAGTCGCAGGGTTCAAGCAGACACTCTTTGATAGGCACGTGGTATGGCCACTGACGGACGCATCACTTTACAGGACAGCAAGCTAGCTGTGTGTGTGCAGTGGCACGATCTGGCATGAGGTGCAGGTCAGTAGACATGCTTTGCGATCAAAAGATTTTTAACAATGTAATTACAATGTTCCTAATGTAACCAACACAAAGAGCGATCGATTTAAATACTTATTTTCTACGTGTTTTACAAGACCCACATCTCCCCAAACAGAAGACAATGATGAGTAAGAGACATCCAAACCTTGCAAAATAAGTTTTTTATAAATAAACACTATACCCTCCCCTATGTAATAGAATTTCCAATGATGAGATCCTTCATTTCCATCACAGAGCCGCCAATTTTCTGATTGGGGAGAGAAGGGTGGGAGGATTGTGGGGTTTACTTGAGTGGGATGAGGTAATTAAGTGATCAATTTAATTAAGTAGTCATAGGAGATATTTTAATAACCGAGACCTGAAAGTGTACCTGTCTCAGCGATGGGGAGGGGGTGTTGGAGGTTTCCTGAGGGTTAGTGGGGAGGAGAGAGCGGAGGAGGGATAAGGGGAACAATAGGATAAGGACCTATCAATTGAAAGGAAGGTTTATCCCCAGGGGGTTTTAATATGCATAGCAGAACAACTGAGTAAGGGCCTGTCAATCAAAAGGGAACGAGAGTTTGCTCCTGAATGTGTACTTGCCCATAAATGCAGGCAATGCACACTAACAAAATGCACCCATATCGGCATTGTCCCACTACTTAAGTGCTTCACATACCGCACCAATCCTGTCAAGAATGAGCCACAAAAGCATATCCACAACGTTGGAAAATTGTTTACCAAAACCACTCTCCTTGTTCTTACTTACTGCTAATGTTTTCTCATTTCATGTTGCGATTGATCATGTCTGAGAAATGAAGTTCCAGGGCACCTTCTGGCCCCCATGCTTTGAAATGGTTTCCTGAAATACACAATACAGATTGTCTAGTGCACAGTAATACAGGTAAAACTGAAGAATGAATGGTGTTGTCAGTAAACGAACAAAGGATTTCCAGAAAAACTACATTCTGGTACCAGTTCATTTGGGCCTTGGCACCCTTAAAATTTCCGGAGGAGGATTCATGTAGAAAGATCACAGAAGTTTTCTTTTCAACAAGAGATGCACTAAAGGTAAATGGACGTCAGGATTCCAATATGTTCTTGACAGTTTCACCCTGTCCAAGTAGTTCTAAAGCAGAGACCACCATGCAAATCTACCCGGCTAGGCTTGCCAGAATTCCGCCAGTGAATTGCACGTGCCAGTGTGACAGGATGTTTATAGTGTTGATAACATAAATGATAAATATAATGCTTTCCTAAACACATTTCTGATGCTCTTTGAGAGTTGCTTTCCATTAGAACGTTCTTAACAGGGTACTAGCAGAAATAGGCAGCCTGGGTGGCTGACTAGTGTGCTAAGGATGTCATGTAGAAGAAAGCGGGAATTATATCAAAATGTTGGAAGTTGTCACAATCAAGTTATAGTAGGCCATTACAGACAGTATTGTAAGGTGCTTAAGAATGTTATTAGGAAGGCAAAGAGTATGTGGTATGCAAATAGAATAGCTAATTCACAGAATAAAATTAAAACTATATGGTCAGTTGAGAAGGAAATGTCTGGTTACCAGCACAAGGTTGATGATATAAAGTCAGTTCGTGATAAAAATATTTCTGTTACTGATAAATCAGATATATGTACAGTATTTAACAATCATTTTCTGAGCATTTCTGGTGAATTACAAAAATTTAGTTTTTACAAGAAATCATATAACTTCCTTGGCAAATGCTTTTTTTCTGTGCGGTGTAGCTGTGCGGCCTTGTCATGGTCCTCTCAGCTCCTCCCGTCGGAGGTTCGAGTCCTCCGTCGGGCATGGGTGTATGTGTTGTCCTTGGTATACGTTACTTTAAGTTAGATCAGGTACTGCAAAATTGAGGGACCGATGACCTCAGCAGTTGGCCCCATAAGACCTTACCACAAATTTTTTACAAATGCCTTTCCGAGATTGATTTCTGAAATACTCCTGTGTGATACAGACAGTGGGGAGATTGAGTCAATAATTAAAATCACTGAAGACTAAGGACTCTCATGGTTATGATGGAGTGTCTAGCAGAATATTTAAGTACTGTGCTGCACATGTTAGAGCTGTATTTAGCCATATTTGTAATTTTTCCATTATGAATGGTCAGTTTCCTGCGTTAGTCCGCGCTTTTCATGACTAACCAATCAACAAGTAACACACTTTCGAACTGTACTTCTTCCCGAAATAAAGCCGCGCGGAGTGGCCGCGCGTTTTGAGGAGTCATGTGACGGGCTGCTCCGCCTCTCCTGCCGGAGGTTCGAGTCCTACCTCGGGTATGGGTCTGTGTGTTGTTCTTAACGTAAGTTAGTTTAAGTAGTGTGTAAGTCTAGGGACCGATGACCTAAGCAGTTTGGTTCCTTAGGAATTCACAAACATTTGAATATTTTTTCCCAAAATAAATATTTAAAATTCTAATATTTTGTTTATACTTTACGTTATTAACTATTTTCATTTGCACCCGAATTAACTTTCGTTTTATCATAAACTTACTTCACATATTATGATGCAAAATTCCCTGTCATCTGCATTCACAATCTTAAAAATTTCTCACACTACTTCGTACAGCGTTCATCAGTAGACCAATGATCTATATATTTAGGGGAGAATTGTAGAAAACGGGGACAGTGGTTAAAATGGGGACAGTGTATGTGATTGATTGGTGCTGCTACGAGCGGAAAAATACGGTACTAGTGACTCTCGGCATGGCAACGGCAGTTTGAGTTGGTTTGTGGCCGTGAAAGACCGTGTCTTTCCTCAGTACAAAGTTTCACAGTTTTTCACTGTTTTTCTTCCAATTTTCTCACGTCTTTAGTTGTGCCGATATACAAAAATACACATAGAAGTACCAACAGTAAGTTAACATTTCTATTAAGTAATCTTAGGACACTATTTTAACGTTTTAACATTGAGGCTATCTGAATTCCTACCTTAGAGACGCCATATTTCGTTATTCACTGTACATTCGGGTTAAATGGGGGCATAGGAGATTGTACAAAACGGAGACGTCCCCATTTTGTACAGTGCATAAGTATTTTAACACTAGTAGGTTAATGTTATATACTAATGTTTATTTTTCATTAGTCTCATATTGTTACAGGCCCACCTGTTGTAAAAATACATCTTTAGGTTTTTTTAAATATTTTGTTAGTAATATTGTAATAAAATATTATACTTTCTTTGTTTTCAGGTATCAGGATGAGCCGGTATGTGAGGAAGACTGACAGGCAGAGCTGGTCCGAAGATGGGATGGCCAACGCTATACAGGCTGTTTTAAAGGGTGAGTTGGGGTATAGAAAACCGTGTAAGGTCTTCAACGTTCCTCAAACTACCCTTGAGAGGAAGATAAAACAAGCTAGGGAACAAAACATATCGTCAGAAAAATCTGCTGAAAAAAAGCTTGGACGATACCAAAGTGTATTTTCTGAAGATCAAGAAATGAGGAGGAGGAGGAGATTAGTGTTTAACGTCCCGTCGACAACTACGTCATTAGAGACGGAGCGCAAGCTCGGGTGAGGGAAGGATTGGGAAGGAACTCGGCCGTGCCCTTTCAAAGGAACCATCCCGGCATTTGCCTGAAGCGATTTAGGGAAATCACGGAAAACCTAAATCAGGATGGCCGGAGACGGGATTGAACCGTCGTCCTCCCAAATGCGAGTCGAGTGTGCTAACCACTGCGCCACCTCGCTCGGTTTCAAGAAATGATTTAAGAAAACTAGTATTCGAGCTAGCTGAGGCAAACAATATTAATCATCATTTTAATAAAGTAAAGAAGCTTGCAAGGAAAGATAGGTTATATGGTTGTCTGCAAAGGCATCCAAACCTTTCTCTACATAATGGAGAGCCCGCATATATGGCAAGAGGCAAGAGATTTAACCGAGAACAGTTGGTAAATTCTTCGATTTACTGGAGTCTCTACTTAAGGAACACAAGTTCTCTGCAAATAAGATCTTTAATGTCGATGAGACAGGAATCATGACTGTGCCAAACAAGCCGTCTAAAGTACCTACCCTTCGTGGTAAGAAGCAAGTTGGTTCTCTTTCTTCAGCTGAGAGAGTTGTACTAGTAACTGCTGAGACTTGCGTGAATGCGGCAGGCAACTTCATGCCTGTCATGTTTGTTTTTCCTAGGAAGAGGGAGAACCCTATGTTAATGGATGATTCTGCTCTTGATTCTTTTGCTGTATTCCACGAGAGTGGGTGGATTAATAACGAATCCTATTTAATTTGGTTCAAAAAGTTTGTGGAGTTCTCAAATCCAACACGTGAAAAGCCTGTGCTGTTGATTCTTGATGGACGCAACTCGCATATGAAGAGCCTAGAACTGATTAACCTAGCACGAGAGAAACACGTCTTTTTACTTTACTGCCCATACGGCGCATAGGTTGCACCCACTCGATGTGACATTTATGGCCCCTCTGAGTGCTTCTACGAGCAAGAAATCAGAAAGCGGCTAGTGAACCATCCTGGCCGTGTTGTGACAATATATCAAGTCGGAAAACTGTTCAATGCTGCTTTCAGTAGAGCCGCTTGTGCAGAAACTGCATTGAAGGGGTTAAAAAAATCAGGAATATGCCCATTTAACAGGAATATTTTCCCAGACTATCTTTTTGCACCGTATGAGACTACAGAGAGGCCTTTAGACATGTCACATGAGACTCCCCTCCGCATGGCAACGTCCAGTTCAACTTCTGATGTCATATCATCTATGGGTACTCGACCAGGACTACCTACAACTTCATTAGTTTTTTCGCCAAATGCTGGGCAATCACCATCTGTGCCTAGGTATACAACGGTTTCTTTGCCAACAGCTGTTTCAACATTGGTATCCCCCAACATTAGTGAGGTCTTCATCTTTAGTTTCAGTTTCTTCTGAGTGTGTGCCTAGGCCTACGTCAACAACCACTGACCCTCAACCATCAACATCTGGATATCAGTCTGTTCTGAATTCCTCTTTCAATGTTTCTCCTAAAATGCTCATGCCTACACCTCAAGAATCTGAACGAAAGAAGAAGAAGGCTAATGAGAAATGAAGAGGAAAAACAGCTATTGTAGCTTCTTCGCCATATAAAATTGAATTAGGGCTGGTCCAGAAGACAAATCCCAAAAAGAAACAAAAGTAAGAACAACATCAAAGAAAAAACTACTAAGCCTACTACTAATGAAAAAGCCAAACCTTCTAAAGCAAAGAAGAGAAAATTATAAGAAGAAATAATGTCATCATCCGATGATGAAGAAAGTGATGCTGCATGTATTTTCTGCAATGAACTTTATATACATTCCAAAGGGAAGGAAGGGTGTATCCAGTGTTCCGAATGCAGTGGCTGGGCTCATAAAGCGTGCTCAAATGTAGGCAAAGAAGATGAAACCTTTGTGTGCAACTATTGTGGACTTGGTAATGCTTCACAAAAACATATTCTACTTTTTTTTCAAATGGATCATTCAAGGCCTAACACATATATTTTTTTGTCAATAAAATGGCAACTTTTGGAAAAATGAAAAATTTTGCATTGTTTCTTATGTTTTACCCCGTTTCACCCGACTAGTTGCATAAAATGGGGTCATTTGACATATTTTGAAACTGTTGTTATACACGTTAAATTAAAACTCAAATTCCACAAATTTTGATGTAAATAATAACTTAAGCAATGTAACTACTTAATGGATCAAGAGGGAATGCGATACATTTGTTAATAATGTTTTTATATTAAAAAAACTGTTACTGCCCCCATTTTGTACAACTTCAGACCACATTCACGCATAGTTCACAGTACTAAAAGCACATACAAAACTGTACAAGTATAAATAAGAAAGAAGCCTTCAACAAATAAACAGAACACTTACAAAAAACTAAAAACTATCTTGACCAGTTTCTTGAATGTATCTGTGCACTGCTGCTCTCTAGCATATGAAAATTAGAACTACGTACTCGAGAGAACCCGCTTCAGACCATCTGTCACTGCGCATGTATGAGTCATTCTCCCGAGAGAACAGGAGTACACAGGCTAGAGACAGCAGTGATATAAGGCACCACCTCTCAGTATGAATTGCGGAATAGTCATGGAGAGCATTTGACTCAGTACTGCACCTACGTTTACTGTCAAAAGTACGATTATAAGGCGCACCAAGTGAAATTTGTGGCTGGATTGAGGAGTTTTTGGTACGGCGCTCACAACTTGTTATCTTGAATGGAGACTCATCATCAGATGTACAAGTAACTTTACATGTCCCCGGGAAGAGTGTTCGGATCCTTGCTGCTCATGTTGTATATTAATGACATTGCAGACAATATTAATCGAAAAATCAAGCTTGCGGATGATGCAGTTATTTATAATGAAGTTCTATCTGAGAGAAGCTGCATAAATATTCGCTCAGATCGTGATAAAATTTCTATATAGTGTAGAGATTGACACTTGCTCTAAATGTTCAGAAATGTGAAATTTTGCACTTCACAAAACGAAAAAAGGTAGTATCCTGTAACTATAATTCCAATGAGTCACTGTTGGAATCGGCCAAGTCATAGAAGTATTTTGGTGTAACATTCTGTATGTATATAAAATGGAATGATCACATAGGTTCAGTCGTAGGTGGAGCTGATTGTAGATTTCGGTTTGTTGGTAAAGTACTGGGGAAGTGTAATCAGTCTACAAAGAAGATTGCTTATAAATCGTGCGACCAGTTCTAGAATACTGTTCAAGTGTCTGGGACCCGCACCATGTAGGACTAACAGGGGATATTGAACGTATACGGAGAACGGCAGCACGAATAGTCACAGGTTTGTTTAATCTGTGGGAGAGTGTCACAGAGATACTGAAGGAATTGAAAGGGCAGACTGTTTAAGACAGACGTAAACAATCCCGAGAAAGTCTATTAACAAAGTTTCAGGAATTGGCTTTAAATGATTCCTCTAGGGATATACTACAACTCCCTACGCATCACTCACCCAAGGATCGTGAGTATAAGATTAGAAAATTACTGCACCCTCAGAGGCGTTCAAACAATCATTCTTCCCACGCTCCATATTTGAATGGGACAGGAAGAAACCCTAATAACTGATACAACGGTACGTACACTCTCCCTTGCACCCCACGGTGGTTTGCAGAGTATAGATGTAGATGTAGAATTTGATTATGCGCTATGTCACATGTTACGTCAGTTTATATAAAGAACATCAAAATATCAATAACCCTGTTATTGCCTCACAGATTACAGTATAACAAAATAATGTCTTAGTTTAAATTACACATAAAAACTTAGTTAAACATCGTGCATTTTGGAAAACATTAACAAAGAAGTGTGTAATGTAACAAAACTCAGCTATTTTAAAAAAGATTCCTAATATCCATTTGATGATTAAAATAACTCCAGGAAACAATCACAAACTTGGTAACTGATTTATTCAAAAGACTGGCTCCCAAAACCAATTATCTGCTTGGACTTCTGATTGTTATGCCGTTGCGGTGCGCACATCTTTCTTGGCGCTGACGTTTGGAATATTTTCTGTCGACCACAGGGATGCATTAACCCGCTGCCCGCGTGCAGATGGAAATTTTTTTTATTTTTGTTCTCATGACATCATTGTGGAATGCTTGGTGCAATGTTGTATGTAGGAAGGTATACTGAGTTTACCAGTGTTGTCGTTTTTGTTGCTCATTGTTTCATGTACTTCCATGCGTAGTATAACTTGTTTTTAAAAGTCATCGTAGAGTCGCACGCAGTGCTAGACTGTGCTTTTCCAAGCTGTAATTTGCACGACTGTAACACAAAAGGAACTGAAATTTTACTTTATATTTACCTACCATGCAATGTTAAAAGGAGTTTTGCTGTCTAAATTACGTAGAAAAGACAATCTGAACGTAGCAAACGGTCGTATTTGCTAATTTCCAATAGTCTGGTTAAGTAAGAAACTTTCGTCGGTCATGATCCGTAACGTTATTGTATGAAAGAGTGTTTCAAATGGATACATTCCATCAAGTACTAGTGTTCGAATTTACAAAAAAACTGGCTTTGAATTAACGTTTTAAACAAGTAAGAAAAGCAACTCACCTCGATAAAGAAGAACATGCTATTTTTATCCTGCTAATAGGGAATAGTTGAATTGAGATTTGGAAAAATAAAAGTGCTGTGGAGGACCTCAATTCACGTCGTAGCTGTAATGCATGCAGCTTAGCTCCTTTGCTAACGTGCATGCATCCCACAAAACATCATCATCTGGAAATGTTGATCTTTGATGTTAAACATAGAGTCCTTGATTGTGACATGCAATTAATGTATAAGTCGTAACGGGACTGTCGTTTGACAACAGTTACATAAAATGACCGAAACAGGTCAAGAGGAAAATAAATATTTAGATAGAACTGGTTGATGTTTCTTGTTCTTTCCACATGTCTACAGTTATTTCGCAGCATTACAAGGCTGATAATGCCAAAGTTTGGTATTTACCGCACTGTACGACAGCGTCGCTGGCAAGAAGGTAAACTCGCATTGTTTTTTGTCGGTCTTAGTGTGCAACATTTAATTCCTTGTGTTAATGTATTTCAATAGATTGTGTTCCAAGTTCCTGAATTTTTAACTCAACGGTTCGAATTAAAAGACGGGCCAGTGACAAAATACGTACGTGCCTTGATCTGTTACAAAAGTAAGGGGCATAAGGCTATCTTAGAAAATGGAACCTTTATAATATTAATATTTTTGCAGCAGGAAAGCATTTTTTATTTTAAAAAGCTGGTAGAAATGATGTTGTTCATGGTGACGTCACTGTGCCGGCAAGTATCAAAGCGCATTGCTTATTACCAACCCCTTCCTCCCTCCCCTCCCATGCCCCTCGCTGGGTACGCCCGTGACTAAGTAGACTTCCCTTGCTCAGGAATGCCCTTTTTGCCAGTGGTGCTCTCCTTTTTTGTCCTCCTTGCTCTGTCCGTCATGGGTTATTTTGCTGCTCAATTAGCAGAACTGTTTTACATCATCTACTTCGTGATAACCAGTCCCGATTTTAAGTTTTTCGCTGTTCTCATTACTTTCGTCTTTCTTCGATTTCTTCTCAATCCATATTCTGTATTCATTAGACTGTTCCTTCCATTTAGCAGATAGTGTAATTCTTCTTCACTTTCACTGAGCGTAGCAGTGTCGTCAACGCATCTTATACTGATATCCTTCCACCTTGAACTTAATTCCATCCTTTTACCTTTCTTTTATTGCCCTCGTTGTTTCTTCGATATGTATATATATTAAACAGTAGGGACGAAAAGCTACGCCCCTGTCTTGCACCATTTACAATCCGAGCACTTCGTTCTTGGTCTTCCAATCTTATTGATTCCTCTTGGCTCTTGCACAAATTGTATACTAGTTGGGATACCCGGCTTCGTTCAGGGAATTGTTATGAGGCTGTGTAGTAGTTGGAACAACGGGATGAACTTTAAAGAAGTAGTAAAATTTTATTGAAATCATATGCTAATTATTTACAGTACCTGTTGAAGTATAATAGGTAAAAAAATTATTGAAAACATATTCAACTATATAAAACATATTCTAACTATTTACAATACTTCTTTGTAAACAACATTTTTCATTTTGTTATCTGGGATACATATGCATAAATATTTCCAATTTCCTACTTGAGAGCAAGCTCTGTATAGTTGACCGTGAGAGAAGCAGGAGTCTTTGAGATTGATGTTGCAGTATTTTAAAGTTTGTCCTTGCGTTTAGTTAGTAGTGAAACTGTAGGCTAATTTGATTGTAAATTGCAAGTGTTTTAGTTGGAATGGCGATTCAGTAAATATCATTGGTACTCTGGGGGAAAATAGCGTGTGTTTTTTGTACTTGCTGTCATATGTTCGGCTTCGATTATGTTATTCGATAGCTGTTTGACTAAGATCTTTGTTCCATTACATAGTCTTGATGAGGTGAAATTTCTGAGTAATATGTTCTGAGATCCAATTTTAAGTAAAGGCACTGTAATGGCATACCTGGTAACTGCAACGAGTTTAGAAATTCTGTTTGGAAGTTCACATTGTCTTCAACTTTCACCATCGTCTGGAACGATTTGTTTATTCTCTCTTCATCAGGAATTTTCTTTTTAATATTAAGGTGTATATCGTCAGCAATATTATTTTTAGTTTCCAAAATTGCCCTTTTGAATAGCCAGTCCGGACTGGTGTAGTTGCGAAAGATGTTTGGATAAATTTGGTCGACGAATTGGCTTTCAGCAGTGGCTACGTTGCAGAAATCACCCTTGAGTTTAATGATGCTTGTCATCTGGTCAGTAGGATATTTGCCTTCCCCTATTTGTAAAAATTATTGAGCAAAATGTACTGTTGCTTCGTCTTTCGATAGTTCAACTCCCATATTTTTTGTCAGGCGCAGTATTCGTTTGTATGGCCAGAGATGTGATTTTTTTAAAACAAGCACTGATCTCGTCTGCTGGTGTTGACCTGGGGATAACTGGAAGTGTTTTCGAAAAGCTGAGAGTATGAGTAGTGCTCCTCCAAACGATTCAGAGTTTCCTCGCAAGCCTTGTAATGTTTTGTCCATGGCGTTGAGTGATTTCTGTATGTCCTATAAGATAATTTTAGCTTGCCTTAGAAGTTCACCCCGTCGAGATGCTCTTGAGATTTTACATACCGGGAATTGGTCTTCGGCTCCATGCAACGATAGCTGTAGGGTGGAACGAGCAGTTCGTCCTCCTTCCATACGCGTGGCTGTAATACCAGATGATGCCAGTGCAAGTACAATGTGTTGTTTACCACGTATTTCGACAAGCAACAGATTTATTAGAAACGTTTTTCCGGTGCCGCCTGGTGCATCCAAGTAAACAATTCCGCCAGTGTTGTCAGACCGGTCCATGATAAGGTTGTAAATTTCCTTTTGATTGTTGCTGAGGAGTAGTTTGTTGTGCGCAATGTATTGAATTAGTTCGTTGATTTGGGGCTTTTTTTCCTTTGTTATTTCGAAGTTTAGCACATTGATAGCACCTTTCCGTGGTGCCTGAATACCACGTTGGTTAAGGTCTGGCTGTTTATTGCTAAACATTTATCTTCCATGCGAATGAGTGTTTCATTAAAGATGACGTGGTTGAATTAGATGGTCAGTTCAGAATGAGACTGTCGCCTATGGCACAGTATTTCATCACTCATACTCTCTTTGAAGGAGGCCCGTAGCTGTTTTGGATTCGATGGGTTATATGTTGTTAGAATTATTGCGAATGAGTCTCATTTCTTCAGCTGAGGCTGTGGGTGAGGCTTGTTGTAATGTTAACTCCCAGTGGCTGTTGTTTTCCAGTAGCCCTGAGCGTTGGCATCCTCCTCTGTACGTCTGGCACAGGTAACCGCCAACAATCTTGAGATCTGAGAAACTTGTTGGCTTCCATAGCAACATCCGGAGATACAAACATTCGGCGTTGTTCGGATGCTCGGTGTATACTCGGCCTAATGCGCCAGTTTTCATGATTCCTGAATGACCTTCTACTAGAATTCCTCGCTTTCGTCGTTGAAAGATTTTTCTTGTTGTGTTCCAGGTATAACAGTTAGGGACGTCGACACGTAGTAATGTTTTCGCGAATGGATCCGTTTGGTACTGTGAGTAATAAGCTGTTAAAGCTGTGATCTGAGGTGGTTCGCTTGCAGTGTCTCTGGAGGTGTCTTTTCTGAAGTAAACTCTCTGTCCATTCTCCAAACGTATTGCTAGATGTTGCACATTTGGTTCGGGTTCGTGCATGCGAAAACCGAAAATCCGCCACACGGCTTCGTTACTGTTTATGTATGGTACATGACGATCTCCTCGTTTCTGTTTTGTTCTTCGCTGTCTTTGGCTGTTTGAAATATTGCCATGTCATTGCCTTTGTCCACATAATTACAGACAAATCTGATTGATTTCACTGAATTGCAGTATCCCACATTTGTGTGTGCTAGGAACATTTCGGAAAGTAGTGTGTTATATGGTACTAGCCATTGATTAACTATTTCCAGTTCGTCGCTGCCTCGTATTCGGATTTTTGCTGTGAAGCCACTGTATTTGACTGTGTCGTCCAAGTATTGTTAGAGTTTTTTTTTTGTTGTTGTTGTACTTTTTCCGTCTTTCACACATGGCGAATTGGGTTTAATGGCCTGAGTGGCCCGTGAATCATGGTTTTTCACTACTATGTCGTACAGTTTCGGATCTTCTTGTGGACTGGAAAATTCAGCTTGGATTACTTTGACAATATCCGTGAGAGGATTCTGTCTTGTAACCATATAAGATTGTGTGAGTAAGGCAGTCCTCGTTTTCGCCATTCTATTGTGTACATCCATAATCTAATGGTTCCCAAGATAAGTATTTTCTGATTACTTCAATAAATCTCATTTGTTTTTGTCGGAAAACTCGGGTTATTACGTCACGTTGATGTGTGAGGGCTTGGCGTATCTTAATTGTTCTTTGATTTCTGGCATGTGAATGTTATGAAGAGGTCAGGTCATCCATATTTCCTTATGCAGGACATGGCGTCTTGAGTGTATTCGTGCATGTGTCTCGGACTGCCTATGTATGATGAGGGTAAGATTACCGTTGTTCCCATGTCGTCAATTTTTCCGTTCATGCAACAGCAGGTGAATGTATGTGACCGTGCTTAGTTTCTTGTGATTCAGTCTTCTGTAAAGGATCCGTCCGCTTCTGATTTTGCATATACGTCTACCAGGAATTGTTGGTATAAACGGCGAGTGTTGAGAATGTGAATGTATGTTTCAGTGTCTCTGACCAATAAGCGGTAAGCAAAGAACTCCTCGGAAGTTACTTTTTTGTTTGTTTCTACGCTTGTTTGAAGTTGGATTTATCTCACATTACAGTGATATCCGACTTCTTCGTATTACCAGGAATTGTTGGTATAAACGGCGAGTGTTGAGAATGTGAATGTATGTTTCGGTGTCTCTGACCAATAAGCGGTAAGCATAGAACCCCTTGGAAGTTACTTTTTTGTTTGTTTCTACGCCCGTCTTATTCGTACAGAACTATGAACGGATTTGGGATGGCATCATATGAACGATGTGTCTCTGCAATGCGTTTTAGTCCTCCTCTTCGTTGTACAATTATGTCACGGCTTGTGTTTTCATTGCCCACTACTATGATGGCGACTTCGTCTATCTGATACGTGTTCTCTAGGTGGTCTTTTGTTGGCTCTCTGGCACCGCGCGCCGCGGTATATGAATCTCCGCCAGACGTCATTGACGTCGAAGACTCCTAGGGGTCTCTGCACCATCGCGCCGTATAAAGCTGTGGCGGCACGCACCTCCTGGCCCGCATTTAGCGTGAGGGCGCCACAGTAGAACACAAGGTTCCAGCGGCCAATAGCGGCGTCCCCGATAGAGTACTTAAGCGCCTGCCTCTCGCTCAGCCAGCCTGGAATCCATCCTTACCCGCAAGCAACGCCTCCTTCCCAGTGTGGCTTTCGGCTGTCCTTCTGTACCGGTGACCTACTCCTTTACCTCACTCTTCTTACAGCTTAATTCCCGTCGCTCCGCTATCTTCCTCTCCCTTGACCTCGAATGCGCCTGTGACCGTGAATGGCATTCCGGTCTCTTCTTCAAACTCCAAACCTTCGCCCTTCCTATTAACTACGTCCGTCTGATCGGGTCCTTTCTTTCCCAACGTCCTTCCTACGTCACCATCCATAACATGGATTCCTACACCTTCTTCCCCTCCGCCAGTGTGCCCCAAGGTTCCGTCCTCTCCCCTCTTCTGTACCTTTTGTATACGGCGGACATGCCGCCGCCTTCACCCCCGCCCCCCATCCAACATCTCCTGTACGCCGATGACACCGCCTTCCTTGCCCTCACCCCCACCCTGCAGCGCTCCCAACACCTTCTCCAGTACCATCTTGACCGATTCACCACTTGGTGCAACCAGTGGTAGCTTAAGGTCAATCCTTCCAAAACCCAGGCGATCATTGTAGGCGAAACCACTCGCCTCCTCGACTTCTATGTCACCGTCTGTGGCCGTCCTATCTCCCTCACCCCCACTTTTTAGTATCTTTGCATCACCCTTGACCGTCGCCTCTCCTGGACCCCCCATGCCAATGGCACACTCCCCACTATGTCCCTCAAGCTCCTTTCTGGCCATACATGGGGTCTGGACCCCTCCACCAACCTCCACACCTATAAATCCATCATCCGCCTTATCTTCCGCCTTATTCTCTGCTAAGCCCACCCTGCCTGGATCTCCACCCTCCTACCTTTTACAAATTCCTTCAGATCCTTGAACGCCATGCTCTTCGCCTCGCCTATCGCATCTGTCTCCCCTCCCCCACGCAGATCCTGTACTACCTTATTCCATTCCCCCACCTCCTCCTTTTTGTCGAACGGATGCGGATCCTCTACACCTCCCGTAAACTCTATCCCCCTCACCCCCTTGTCTCTCCCATCCTCTCCCGCCCCCGTCCACTGCTGCGCCTGTATTTCCACATCCCACCTGCTCTCCATCTCTCCACTCTCCATACCCTCTTCCAAGGTGGCTTCTGCCAGCTCCCCCTCCTTGATGATGCCCTCCTCCCCTCCATCTACCCCTCCTACCAACTTTAATACTCCCTCCATCTTGTGTTTGTTCCTAAGGGCACCCTCTATCCCTTCTCCCCCACTTCCCTCCCTCCTCCCTTTCTCTCCACTCCTCCCCCGGCTTCCCCAACCTCCATACCTTCATTCCTCCCACCATCTCCTCTGCCATTGGCATCTTTGCTCTCCCCTCTCCCTCCCCCACCACCTTCTTCCCCTCTTGGCAGGTCCCCAGACTCGCAAACAATAAGTGGACATTCGCGCGCTGGGGATCATCGCCATCGTTTTAGTATGTGTGCCGTCGTGTATGTGCCTCAGTGGTTTTCTCCGCCCACGCTCCATCTTTCACGTGTCGTCTCCGTCATCAGTGTCCATGTGCAGCGCCAACGGTTTCCTTAGGTGTCTTCGAGTGTGAACGCTACATGTTATTTGTTTTTGTGTCTACTGTTTTTTGCCCCCCACTTTGTTCTGCATATTCTGTGTCTCCATTGTATATTCTTTGTAAACCTTGTGGCTGAAGAGCAGCGTAGTATGCTGCTCCCAGCCAACCTTCGGTAAGGTGTTAAATAACAATAAAGAAAAAAAAAAGAAAAAAGCTCAGTCACCCAGTCTAACATTGCTTATGTCTATGGACGTATCGCCTCACCTTATTTACTTCCGTGTTTTGTTTACGAGTGGACGTCGTTGTCTAGTTAGGTTTACTAGACTCTGTTATCTCGTTCTTGTTGTTGTCGTAAGGTCCTTCGGTGGTTGTGTCCGTCCTCTCCGTCGTGTTGTTGTTCGCGGGCCGCTCCGCGGATCCCGCCGCGTTTTCCGTCACTTCAACCCCGCGATTGTTCCGGTCGCCGTTACAACAGGATCGAACTTCATAGTCATCAGAAATCAATCCGTCTAGTGCTGCTTCGTATATGTGAAACAGTTGATTCTATTTTTGTAAGATCTTCTGTACATCTCGGACTACTACTTGTCTGCCCACTGATATTTGTGCGTTGTTGATCAATTTGTTTCTTCATTTCTAATGACATATACTTGTAGAAATTTATGGTCTTCGTTGGGTAATAGGAGTAATGATCCCATTTTGTGATAGATTTGTCCTTGGATGGAAAAAAACCTAATAGATTTCATATCTGTTACAGGCGTTGTTCGCTTTTATATTTTGAAGGAAATGTTTTGATTCTGGTGTTCCCGCGGTCATGTAAGGCAAAAATTCCTGCGGTGGTGCTGCCACTGGTCGTAATCGAATTTTTCCATTCACGCAACAGAATCCTGGTGTTTCTCTACTGACGTTTTCTGGGGTTGCAAAATTGTTAGATGTTGCCCATTTTTCCGATTACGACGTTTCTGTGTTTCTTACATTCTTTCGTCGTGTCGTAATGGAATGTTTAGTTTGTCAGGTTGTTCTATTTACTTGTCCTAGTCTGCGTTACTCGTTTCATGGCTTGCTTGACT
The DNA here is from genome assembly GCF_023897955.1 of Schistocerca gregaria. Lineage (NCBI taxonomy): Eukaryota > Metazoa > Arthropoda > Insecta > Orthoptera > Acrididae > Schistocerca > Schistocerca gregaria. Next base: position 666,138,600 of record NC_064920.1, read on the forward strand.
TCAGTCTTTTATTCTGAGATTGTGTCGCAATTCTTGATTCAGTCCGTTCATTTCGTTGTTCCTCGGTTTCTCTGTTTCTCACGGTGCTCATTGTCGTTCTGTAGGAACTTAAACGTGCTTCGCGCTCTTGGTCAGTTTCGTTTTTTCGCTGTACTTTTTCTTTTCGTCGTTTTGCTTCAGGACTGGCAAGATCTCCTCTTTTACGTTTGGAAATTGTCTAAAATATAAATCAGATAAATTTGTTAACCAATGCGCTAAGAACACTTTACACACTATTCACATTTTATTTTCAATTTATATTCAGTCACTGTGTCATTTTGACTACTCACACTTCACAGTTTGTCTTTATTCACTCACTGCGCTACTTTTTCGGTACCTCCCCTCGTCACTGATAAAAAAAAAAAAAAAACATACGTTCGAATCCACGACGTGTCTTCCTTTATATACCCCTACCAATGGGTAGTTCCACGAGTGACGAATTCTAGAACATACCAATAAGGCTCCGAATGGATCAGTGTTCCAGAAAATTCCTCAACATTCGTGAGTGTTCTGAAATTTTCCGGTATGTTCCAGAACATTGCTAATCATTATGGAATTTTCTGGAGATTTCTAGAATGTTGTGGAATGCTCTCGAATACTGTCGAATGTTCTGGAATCTTCTTGAAACTTCCAGGTGGTGTGACTTCTTAACCGTTTTATCTACAAAATCACGCCCTTCAGATAAAAACGAGAACCTTCTCTATGGATAGGGCATAGAGAGCTACCACACCAGGTAACTCCCTTGATCGTACCGAGACTCGTTTCTGAGTTTTAGTGGCATGCACATTGTACACTTACATGATTTCCCGCCTTTCCCTATAGCTCACACCTGTTTTTCTCAGAATTTCAAACATCTTGTCCTACTTGACATTGTCCAAAACATTTTCCAGCTCGACAGATCCTATAAACGTGTCTTGGTTTTTCTATGGTCTTGCTTTCATTATCAGGCACAACCCCATAATTGCCTCTCTGGCGCCTTACCTTCCCAAAAGCCAAACTAACCATCATATAACATGTCCTCAATTTCCTTTTCCATTTTTCTATACAGGGTGTTACAAAAAGGTACGGCCAAACTTTCAGGAAACATTCCTCACACACAAATAAAGAAAAGATGTTATGCGGACATGTGTCCGGAAACGCTTAATTTCCATGTTAGAACTCATTGTAGTTTCGTCCACCTACGCTCAATAGAGCACGTTATCATGATTTCATACGGGATAATCTACCTGTGCTGAAAGAACATGAGCCTTTACGACACAACATGTAGTTCTTGCACGATGGAGCTCCTGCACATTTCAATGGAAGTATTCGTACGCTTCTAAACAACAGATTCGGTCACCGATGGATTGGTAGAGTCGGACCAATTCCATGGCCTCCACGCTCTCCTGACCTCAAGCCTCTTGACTTTTATTTATGGGGGCATTTGAAAGCTCTTACCTTCGCAACCCCCGTACCAAATGTAGAGACTCTTCGTGCTCGTATTGAGGACGGCTGTGATACAATACGCCATTCTCCAGGGCTGCATCAGCGCATCAGGGATTCCATGCGACGGAGGGTGGATGCATGTATCCTCGCTAACCGAGGACATTTTGAACATTTCCTGTAACAATGTGTTTGAAGTCACAATGGTACGTTCTGTTGCTGTATGTTTACATTCCATAATTAATGTGATTTGAAGAGAAATAATAAAATGAGCTCTAACATGGAAAGTAAGCGTTTCCGGACACATGTCCACATAACATATTTTCTTTCTTTGTGTGTGAGGAATGTTTCCTGAAAGTTTGGCCGTACCTTTTTGTAACACCCTCTATATCACTCGTGTCAACAGCCTGGATGAATGAGTTGTTAAGCTGATTATGCGAAATTTTCAAACTGTGGAATTTTGTGGATGATGTTTTTCAGAAAGTCAGATAGTATATCGCCAGACTCATAGTTCTACACACCGACAAGAATAATCGTTTTTTTTTTTTTTTTGTAACTTCCCCCATAGATTTTAGAAATTCTGTCGGAATGTTATTCCTTCTGCGTTATTCGATCTTAAGTCTTCCAAAACTCTTGTTAATTCTGATTCCAATACTGGATCCCCCATCTCTTCTACATCCACTCCTGTTTCTTCTTCTGTCACGTCATCAGTCAATTCTTCCACCTCACAGAGCCATTCGATGTACTTTTTCCATCTAACAGCATTCAACAGGAGCATTCCCAATTTATTCTTAATGTCAGCACCCTTGCTTTTGATTTCGTCGAGGGTTCTTTTGACTTTTCTGAATGCTGCGTCAGTCCTTAACACAGTCGTTTATTTTTAGATTTTCTCACATTTTTCATGCTGTCATTTCACCTTAGGCTTCCCTGCACTTGCTATTTGTTACGTTCCTATGTGATTTCTATTTCTGTACTGCTAAATTGTCATGAAAATTTTTGTACTTCCTTCTTTCATTGATCAGCTTAAGTCCATATATATAAATATCTTGTCCATGGGGTACTCTGCCCTATCAGAGCTAACTTCCCTACCGGAGTTGGTGTTGGGCTTCGTTCTCAAGCATTCGTCGCAGTGGCCCACTATTTTACGGACGTCGTCATTTTACGAGGCCGAGTGAAGTTCCCTTTGATCCTCATAACGGTCTTACGTACCCGCAGGTGCTCTCCACACAAGGAATGATGAACGTACTTACACACTGGAGGGAACAGGTCATGTAGCAGGCAGATCTTATCATTCCTGTCGTAGCAGGTCCACCCCAATAGCTGAATGGTCAATCTGCCGCCGGCAGTGCTGCGAGGCGGTCACGCGCCAGAGCGCTTCGGGCGAGGCGCGCACGGTGTGTTTGTGTTTACTTCGGCCGCTGTAGGTGCCGTTTTCCCTTCTAGACCACCATGGCGCACAACTATTGGAAGAAGACATTACGTTTCAACTTTAGTTCCGACTTTGCCCGACCCAAGGCCCTGGAGGTAGAACGATTTATTCGCGATGAAGTTAAGATACCACCAACGGATCTAATTTGTATCTACTTGTCGATAGTTAGCAGTACCGTCTACGTCAAAATGATTAACGATGCGGCGTGATACAAAGTTCTTCAAGAGGCAAAACGTGGACTGCGCTTCTGCCATTTCGACGGCAACGTCGGACCCGTTACCGTCGATCACGCAGGTCTCGGCACACGGACGATAAGGATCTTCGAACTGCCGTTCGAACTACCTGCAGGCGTCGTCATTGAGGCGCTCCGTCCCTATGGCAACGTTCTGGAACATGTTGCCGAACGATGGGTACAATTTCAGACCTATCCCGTTTTAAACGGTGTTAGACAGGTCCGCATCGAGTTGCAGAAACACGTGCCTTCTTATCTACGTATCGGAGGCTGCCGTGCCATTATAATGTACGACGGCCAACCTCTAACCTGTTCCGGTTGCGGGAAAGAAGGTCACCTACGGTCTGAATGCATTCAACGACGTGTCGCGCAGCTCCCGTTGTCGGAAGCGTCCGTCACACCCACGATGACCGCCCTACCGGTCACTTACGCAGCGGCTCTTGCCACGTCTACAGTTTCGTCCAGTCCGTCGCCCGGTCCTTCCGATCGGCACGTCCCACCGTCCCAGTCACCTATGGACGGTGCGGACGTTCCATCTGACAACCTTGCCGCCGAACAGGCTCCCGCACCGGACGCTGAGGAGAACAGTACTTCTTCACAACATCTGTTTGACAATTTCATTGTACCCACCGACGCATTCGAACCAGGTCGACACTCTTCCTTGCCGTCGTCCGACACTGAGGAACACGTGCGCAAACAACGCTCGCCACGTAGGCGCAAACGCCGTCGCCGTTCACCCACGGGCTCTTAAAGCGTCGCCACCCGCGACGACGAAGACGACACCCAACCAACCGACATTTCCATGCAGAGGTCGGCGGACAACTTTCACGATGATCAAGACATTTCGCAGGACGGGACCACTATGGAGGTCGCCACGCACAATGTAACGATCGGTGCGCCGGTTGAGACGCCTGTCTCCCCGCCGACGACTCCAGATCTCTCTCACCACGACGCAATTCCCATGGATGTTGGACGGACCCATGGCACAGGAGCATGGGCCGACGAGATTGAGGAAGATACGCCCCCTCCTCCGGATGAGTTGCCTCCGCCGGACGAGGCTGCCTGTTAACATCAAAAGCGAGGCCCTGCAGCTGATGGGACGGGACTTCCTGTCGGTGCCCTCCTCTTACTTCCCTTGGTGATGGTAGATGCGCGTCCACCACCACTGAAACAAACGTATCGGTTTGCCACGCTGAACACCAACATGATCGGCACTGTACCCAAGCTGCAACTCCTATGTGACATGCTTCGGGCCTCTGACATCGACGTCGCCCTTCTTCAGGAAGTACGCGTTGCCACACTACCACCAGTCTACGGCTACGACTCATACACGTCCACATGTGATAAATCATGGCGTGGAGTGGCTTTCTACATACGCAAAGGAATCCCACTCAAGTACACGACAATCCTTCCCTGTGGAAGAGGCATGGCTGTTACCATCTTCGATACGCGCGTCATCAATATCTACGCTCCGTCTGGCTCCACGAACCGTCGGCAGCGGTCCACTTTCTTCGGACATGACGTAGCGCCCCTGTTTTCTGGACGCTATGATCGCCTTATCATGGGGGGCGATTTCAACTGTGTCCTCCATCCGCAGGGCCAAATGCCTGGTTATTCGCCATGCCCGGCGCTTCTCACCTTAATCGAAGATTTTCACCTAGTGGACGTTTGGGAGAAAATTCATGGCAATACCCCCGGTTTCACCCATTATACAGCACATTCTGCTAGCAGACTGGACCGGTTATATGTCTCTGCCCACCTTGGCAATGACGTCGCCCAAGCTGAAGGGTGGCCCCTTGCATTTTCGGACCACTGCGCCGTCATTTGCTCCCTGGCTCTGCCACCTCAGTCAGTGTGGCGCAGCAGAGGTTACTGGAAGCTTAATACCTCCCTCCTTAATGATCCACAGTGCCGACAATGTATTGCCACTACGTGGGCGTCTTGCGAAAGACGCCTTCCGCAGTACACATCCACGTTCCATTGGTGGCTCAAATGTGCCAAACCTGCGATCAGAAAGGCCTTCATACAATGTGGCAAGGAAGCAGCAGCATGGCATCGAGACACCACAAATTTTTACTACGCCGTCCTCCGTGAGCTCGATGCGCTCCCTCCATCACCTGACACCCATAGGGAACGACAACGTACTAAAGCTCGTCTCCTCTCTCTTCAACGTGCACGAATGCATGGTGTCGTGGTGCGTTCCCGACGACAAGACCTCCTCCACGACGAAACCCCATCCACAATCCATGCCGCATCCGACCATAGTCGTCGACGTCGACTTTTCGTCTCCAACATTACGACCTCCGATGGTGTTCACCACACAACAAAGGCGGCGGTGGTGTCTGCCTTTGCTGAACATTATCGCCAATTTTATGATGATGAACAGATGGCGACGCCCATTCCTGATGATCTCCGTCCTTCCCCTGACCGGACCCTCACAGTAGCGGAGTCAACGTCCATGATGTCTGCAATCAACGCAGAAGAGGTAGTAGATGCGATCAACAGAGGGGCCAAGAACAAATCACCAGGACCAGATGGTCTCCCAGTGGAGTTTTACCGGGCGTTCACAACGTTGATGCTTCCTCGGTGGACGGAAATGATTCAGGAACTCTTTACTCCATCCTTCCCAATTCCACCTGAATTCGTCACTGGCATTCTTCTACCTGTGCCTAAACCGAAGGGAGGGTCTCATGTCTCTGCATATCGCCCCCTTACACTACTGAATGCACACTATAAAATCTATGCACGCCTCTTAGCAGCGCGCATGAGCACCGTCTTACCTACGGTCCTTTCACCTGATTAGACTGCACGTGGTTGTGGGGCCACCTTACAAACAGCCCTTGGAGAATGCCATGACCTCATTGCACTGGCGTCGGTTTGTCGCCTTCGTGCAGCACTGGTATCCGTCGATTTTACGAGTGCCTTTGATCGCGTTCAACACCCATTCCTCCTCATGGTGGCGACACGTATGGGGTTCCCATTACTTTTTGTCGATGCCATTCGCCGGTTACTACTTCCCGCCGTCTCGATGGTACAAGTCAATGGGAGGCTTGTAGGACCGATTCCTATACGCCGCTCTGTACGTCAAGGATGCCCTATGTCTACTTTACTATATGCCATTGCACTTGAGCCCCTCATCACTGGACTTACCTCTAGACTGCAGGGCCTCACTTTGCGTGACTACACTTTTCACTGTAGGGCTTATGCGGACGATCTCCTCTTTCTCACCTGCTCCTCCACGGAACTCAATGACGCCATCCAATGGATCCACCAGTATGTACGTCTTTCTGGTAGCATTCTTAATGTCCGTAAATCGACTATGATGCACATTGGGCGCGGCCTCCCGGCTATGGTGCCGAACCCACTCCCAGTCAGTACCACCCTTCGTTACTTGGGTATCGAATTTACGAGCTCCACACACCGCACAGTGGCCCTGGCATACCGGCGGCTTTTGCAGTCGATTCGGCACCATGTCCGCGGTCAAGTGCACCGTAACTTAAACCAACTCCAACGTGTGTCCTATGTCAACATATATGTAGCCCCTAAACTGGTACACGTCGCCCAGATCCTCCCAATGCCGTTACTCCTTGGCCGCCGCATCCAATCAGCCTTTGGATATTTCGTGTCAGCAGGGGCACTTTTCAAAGTCCGCTACAACACTTTAACATTGCCTCCTGCAAAAGGTGGCCTCGGACTCGTCAACGTGCGGGCACGATCTTCTGCACTCTTCGTCCACACTCTGTTGCGGCACTGGCAGGGGACGGTTCCGTCCTTAACACGCAGTCTCTTAGATATCCTCCGACCAGCTTCTCTCGATCCACCGATCAATGTGGCACCTATTTCTCCATTATTGTACCACGTCGCCAATTGTTTCATAGAACTCAGCTACGTTCGGGCCGATCTTCCAGTCGCCCGTCCTCCCCGTACAAAAGATTATTATCGTTTGTTTATGCTGTCCAACCCTTGCGACCCCATGGTGCTACGGCATCCTGACATCAACTGGCGCGCGGTTTGGGGGTGTGTGCATGCACCCTTTTTACCGTCGTCTGTGTCTGCACTCTGGTATGTTTTAGGTTATGGAAAATTCCCGACTAACAGTCGACTTTATCGCGTAGGACTGGCCACCTCCCCACTCTGCCCTGACTGTCAGCTCGAAGACACCGACGAGCACCGTCTTACGTGCCCCCTGAAACAAAACGTATGGCTCCTCATCCAACGAATCGTGGGCTTTTACCTCCGTGCCCCGCCAACGACGGTAACCCCGGATTTCCTGTTGTTGCCCCAGACATTTCACTACCCTCTTGCTAAGCACCATACTCACATCTGGTTTCGAGGACTGGCTTTAGAATACCTCTTTCAAAATGGTCCGCATACAGTCCTTGACTTCTGGTACAAAGTTGTGACCTCGCATAGCACCCTCACCCGAAAACCATCTTACCGACAAACTTTTGCCGGTTATCTCCGCAGCGTCTTCCTTGACCCCCCTCAAAGCTGGGGTGTACCATGCATACCTGTCACATGATACAACACCCTTATCCACGTTCCCATGCATCGACAAAAAAAAACTAATTTAAAAAAAAAGCAAGAAGACAGAATATGTTATACTTTGTTGTATTTAATGTTTTTCTTTTTAATGTATCTATTTATTTTTTTTTTGCTTAACTAACAGTCATTTGTATATGTTTAAATGGAATGGTACCTTGAAGAACTCTTGCATAGTGAATATATATGTACTTTTAGTTTCTTCAATACAAATTATTACAACAACAACAAAAAATGGTCAGCATGACAGACTGGCGTCCTAAGGCGCCCGGGTTCGATTTCCGGCTGGGTCGGAGATTTTTCTCCGCTCAGGGACAGGGCGTTGTGTTGTCTTCATCATCATTTCATCCCCATCCGGCGCGCAGGTCGCCCAATGTGCCGTCAAGTGTAATAAGACCTGCACCAAGGCGGCCGGACCTGCCCCGTAAGGGGTAGCAGGTATGGAAGCAAATTAATCCCTTGTCAACCTGACTCTTCCTCGCCTCTTTTAAGATATTTTTTTATATTCAATAATTTTGAATCAGCTCCCCATGCTAAAAGCGGTAAGAGGCAAGGGCTCCTCTGCGAGAGCTCTTATTCAGGTCAAGAACGATAAAATGCTATACACCTAAAAACCAAGTAAAGCAGTTATGAAGGTCAGGCAATGATACGGATTCCTGAATCATCTTTTGATTGACTGCGAGAAAGTAGCTTGAAGGTGCATATCTGTTTCCCTGACTGTTTAAACATACCTACGAGTGGCAATAATACTGTGTAAACTCAATACTGTGAATTATTAAACTTTTAAATGATAACTGGCCCTAGAAAAGCTCAATGCTCCCTCTTTTCAGTATTTAGTTTTGGCTTACCTGTTGCACAATGGAAACACCGTGACACTGTTCTAGTCTTGAAAGCGCGTCGCATTTGCTGAGCTACAACTTGCATCTCAGGATGCGCCTGGTGCAATGAAAAAAAAAAAAAAAAAAAAAAAAAAAAAAAAAAAAAAAAAACAAGAAAGAAAGAAAGAAAAAAGCAAAGCTTACATGTCTCATACCAAATATGAGTAAGTAAAAAGTAAAAATGGTAACTCATATTTTGGCATTGACTCTGGATGCGGATTTTGACTTGGGATACATTATAGCATCAAATTTAATTAGTTTTCTGATTAGAGAAGTTCTATACTGAAAAACTGTCTCTTACTTTCCTTCGCAAACATTAACATAAAAAAATTAATGGACAAAGTAAGTAGTTTTTAACGTCAAATGAGATCCTTTCAAAAATGTACCTCGTAAAAATTACATTAAACAGCTATTCCTATCCCCAAATTCAAATTGAAAATTAGTCATGGCTGATTATGTTTCCCTATACTCAAGTGGTAGCCGTGGTCTAGGGGTAGCGTCATTGATTTATAATCAAAACGTCTTCGGTCCCGAGTTCGATGCCCGCCACTGTCTAAATTTCGATAAATAGTCAGCCGAAGACTTCCGGCATAAGAAGTCAGCCTCATTCTGCCAACGGCCTTGTCAAAGAGGGCGGAGGAGCGGATAGAGGTTCAGGGCACTCTCTTGTCCTAGGGGTGGGAAATTGCCCCTAAAGGCGGAAGAATCAGCACTGATCAACGACATGAGGATGCAGAAGGCAATGGAAACCACTGCATTAAAGACACGTAACGTGTATCCACAGGACATGTGGCCTGTAGTTGAAGAAGTATCATGATGATCTCCCCATTGGCAAAAGATTTTGGAATACTCCCCCATTCGGATCTCCGGGTGGGGACTGCCAAGGAGGAGGTTACCATGAGAAAAAGATTGAATAATCAACGAAAGGATAATGTTCTACGAGTCGGGGCGTGGAATGTCAGAAGCTTGAACGTGGTAGGGAAACTAGAAAATCTGAAAAGGGAAATGCAAAGGCTCAATCTAGATATAGTAGGGGTCAGTGAAGTGAAGTGGAAGGAAGACAAGGATTTCTGGTCAGATGAGTATCGGGTAATATCAACAGCAGCAGAAAATGGTATAACAGGTGTAGGATTCGTTATGAATAGGAAGGTAGGGCAGAGGGTGTGTTACTGTGAACAGTTCAGTGACCTGGTTGTTCTAATCAGAATCGACAGCAGACCAACACCGACAACGATAATTCAGGTATACATGCCGACGTCGCAAGCTGAAGATGAACAGATAGAGAAAGTGTATGAAGATATTGAAAGGGTAATGCAGTATGTAAAGGGGGACGAAAATCTAATAGTCATGGGCGACTGGAATGCAGTTGTAGGGGAAGGAGTAGAAGAAAACGTTACAGGAGAATATGGGCTTGGGACAAGGAATGAAAGAGGAGAAAGACTAATTGAGTTATGTAACAAGTTTCAGCTAGTAATAGCGAATACCCTATTCAAGAATCACAAGAGGAGGTGGTATACTTGGAAAAGGCTGGGAGATACGGGAAGATTTCAATTAGATTACATCATGGTCAGACAGAGATTCCGAAATCAGATTCTGGATTGTAAGGCGTACCCAGGAGCAAATATAAACTCAGATCACAATATAGTAGTGATGAGGAGTAAGCTGAAGTTCAAGATATTAGTCAGGAAGAATCAATACGCTAAGAAGTGGGATACAGACGTTCTAAGGAATGACGAGATACGTTTGAAGTTCTCCAACGCTATAGATACAGCAATAAGGAATAGCGCAGTGGGCAACACAGTTGAAGAGGAATGGACATCTCTAAAATGGGCCATCACAGAAGCTGGGAAGAAAACATAATACAAAGAAGGTAACTGCGAAGAAACCATGGGTAACAGAAGAAATACTTCAGTTGATTGATGAAAGGAGGAAGTACAAATATGTTCCGGGAAAATCAGGAATACAAAATACAAGTCGCTAAGGAATGAAATAAATAGGAAGTGCAGGGAAGCTAAGACGAAATGGCTGCAGGAAAAATGTGAAGACATCGAAAAAGATATGATTGTCGGAAGGACAGATTCAGCATACAGGAAAGTCAAAACAACCTTTGGTGACATTAAAAGCAACGGTGGTAACATTAAGAGTGCAAACGGGAATTCCACTGTTAAATGCAGAGGAGAGAGCAGATAGGTGGAAAAAATACATTGAAAGCCTCTATTTGGTTGAAGATTTGTCTGATGTGATAGAAGAAGAAACAGGCGTCTATTTAGAAGAGATAGGGGATCCGGTATTAGAATCGGAATTTAAAAGAGCTTTGGAGGACTTACGGTCAAATAAGGCAGAAGGGATAGATAACATTCCATCAGAATTTCTAAAATCATTAGGGGAAGTGGCAACAAAACGCCTATTCACGTTGGTGTGTAGAATATATGAGTCTGGCGACATACCATCTGACTTTCGGAAAAGCATCATCCACACAATTCCGAAGACGGCAAGAGCTGACAAGTGCGAGAATTATCGCACAATCAGCTTAACAGCTCACGCATCGAAGATGCTTACAAGAATAATATAAAGAAGAATGGAAAATAAAATTGAGAATGCGCTAGGTGACGATCAGTTTGGCTTTAGGAAAAGTAAAGGCACGAGAGAGGCAATTCTGACGTTACAGCTAATAATGGAAGCAAGGCTAAAGAAAAATCAAGACACGTTCATAGGATTTGTCGACCTGGAAAAAGCGTTCGACAATATAAAATGGTGCAAGCTGTTCGAGATTATGAAAAAAGCAGGGGTAAGCTATAGGGAGAGACGGGTCATATACAATATGTACAACAACCAAGAGGGAATAATAAGAGTGGACGATCAAGAACGAAGTGTTCGTATTAAGAAGGGTGTAAGACAAGGCTGTAGCCTTTCGCCCCTACTCTTCAATCTGTACATCGAGGAAGCAATGACGGAAATAATAGAAAGGTTCAGGAGTAGAATTAAAATAAAAGGTGAAAGGATATCAATGATACGATTCGCTGATGACATTGCTATCCTGAGTGAAAGTGAAGAAGAATTAAATGATCTGCTGAAAGGAATGAACAGTCTAATGAGTACAAAATATGGTTTTTAGAGTAAATCGGAGAAAGACGAAGGTAATGAGAAGTAGTAGAAATGAGAAAAGCGAGTAACTTAACATCAGGATTGATGGTCACGAAGTCAATGAAGTTAAGGAAATCTGCTACCTAGGCAATGACGGACGGAGCAAGGAGGACATCAAAAGCAGACTCGCTATGGCAAAAAAGGCATTTCTGGCCAAGAGAAGTCTACTAATATCAAATACCGGCCTTAATTTGAGGAAGAAATTGCTGAGGATGTACGTCTGGAGTACAGCATTGTATGGTAGTGAAACATGGACTGTGGGAAAACCGGAACAGAAGAGAATCGAAGCATTTGAGAATTTGAGATGTGGTGCTATAGACGAATGTTGCAAATTAGGTGGACTGATAAGGTAAGGAATGAGGAGGTTCTACGCAGAATCGGAGAGGAAAGAAATATGTGGAAAACACTGATAAGGAGAAGGGACAGGATGATAAGACATCTGCTAATACATGAGGGAATCACTTCCATGGTACTAGAGGGAGCTGTAGAGGGCAAAAACTGTAGAGGAAGACAGAGATTGGAATACGTCAAGCAAATAATTGAGGACGTAGGTTGCAAGTGCTACTCTGAGATGAAGAGGTTAGCAGTGGAAAGGAATTCGTGGCGGGCCGCATCAAAGCAGTCAGTAGACTGATGACCAAAAAAAAAAAGTCAAGTCTTTGAATGTCTGGACCAAGAATGCCTCACTACAAGCTGCCGCAATAAAGTAAGAAATTTGAAATCAATTACCTTAATTCAAATCCTCTTCAGTTACTCATTAAAATAATCGTAATAAAGTATTCTTCTCAAAATGCTTCAATCTCTTTCCTTATCTCAATGAGTATGTCAATATGTTCCACTTTCTACGAATGTAACTGCAACACTACCACCCGGCCTCTGCAGTACTACGACTGCTTACTCTCCTCATCTCTCGATTAACAGTGCGCATCATCTCCCACGCACCTTGTAAAACGGAAATGTTCCAAGCTTACCTCCAGGCGATACAGCATCTCTGATGTCACTCCGCATTTATAATTTCAAACAGTCCAAAGGCGCCAACACGTTCGTGACATCCAGATATCAGAGAAGTGACCATGAAATTATCTTCAGGCCCCTACCATCACGTCAGTGCTCAATTTTCGTTAATGGTGAATTCAGTAGGCCAAGAGAGCCACTGAATTCCAAGGTGCAGTAGCAACTTGCTCACCATAGGTAATGGCGTCCTATTCGCAGTGCGACCCACCATACCTGATTTCAATATACCAGGTGACTGACAAATATGAAAAATTTTACATTACCATTGCCAGTTTACCAGTGACACATGATACAGATTCTAACAGCACACAAACCGGTTCATAATTCACGGTAGCACACATTAGCGGTAGGTCAGCCTGTGCGAGAGCCTTGGATGCACTGTACGTGCTTGAGCATTGTCCTGCAAAATGATGGTTTGGTCCTGCAGAAAGCATCATGTCTATGCTGTTCATTTTTGGGACACAACCTAAGACCAGCTTAGAAGTGATGACACTTTCTGCAGGATCTGAGCATCATTTTGCAGGACATTCCTCAAGCAAGTACAGTGCAAGCTGATACTGATTTGTTTGACTGATGGGGCTGCTAAGTGCTATACCACCTACTGCACTCCCCTGACTTGAGAGCTCGTAAGTTCAACTCGATTTCTAAATTGAAGGAAACACTTCACAGCATTCGCTTCAGAACTGCAACAAATTCGTCGGGCAATAGACGGCGCCGCTCGAACTGTCAACATAACTGGCACTGCTAAGAGTATCCTACTACTTCCACGTCGCTGGCAACGGGTTATACACAATGCTGGTGACTACTTTGAAGGTCAGTAAAACTTTTAAACACGTATCTATTTTGTACGAGCTATAAATAAATAGTTGCCACTATTAAAGTTCCAACCCTCGCTTATCGAATACGAGAGACCTAGCCTAGCTTCACAAGGGTGGCACCAAGTACCTATGACCGGACGACTTGTTTACGAGATGCAATCAGGAGCGAGGTAATGCATGACGCTGCCGATCACAGTTACGGCGCACGTTGCTGGAAGAGTTTCCAGAGAGTGAGCTAAAGCCCGATGTCGAATCGCAGCAGGTCTCATCTCACGATCTTCATTGGATTCTACTGTATTGAGAAAGACTCGACGATTTTCTAACCTTTTCATCCATAAAGAAAGCAAAATCAAAACGTAATTTGTAGGCACGCAAATCTCACAGCTAAGTTAATAAATTAGGTCTTCCTGGCCAAAATACAAACAAAACCTAGCGAAAGGAGCGTAGCAATATCATTATGCTTTTAATACACAAAGCGAAATGACTAAATCTGTATATCCTAGCCAAGTAACTCTGCTGTTAGTTTGTATTCGTAAAGACAACTCTAAGACTAACAGCGCAATCTGTTGGATTTTTAATGTTCTGTGGCGTGATGATTTCGTCACCGAGGTAAACATTCAAAATGTTAAGCTGAGCAGACTCTTAAAACATTAAATCGAAATATCTTTCTTTTCTGTGATCCGACTATGATGAAATAAAGCCTCTGTGTTGCCGCAAGCTACGCTCTAGCTACCTGTGAAAGGACCGTAAAAATTCGTCAAGGAGTTTCGGAGATTAGCGTATTCAAACAAACAGTCAAAGATTTTAAAAATAGTCTTATTGCGCTCTGTTACATTCCCAACATCACCTACCATCAGTTTTTACTAAATACTTTCGATGTACGTAAGTACAGATTGAAAATCAAATTTTTCCAGCCCCTGGAAGCCATTAGGTAGCCAAACTGCAACCTCGCTCCGGTTCCATAAATTAAGTTAGCCACTTAGTAGCGCAGATGATATGCCGACGAAATGTTAACAATAAATCATATTTTCAGATGCTCCCAAGCCAACCTCTGTCCGAGATCTGTAGCACGAGGTAGCTGGAGTTAAATGTGGTCGCGCGTCAACAGCACTTTGGTTTCATTACGAGAAACTCAACACCACAATTGATCCACGATTCGTAAAACCAGACACTTCTCATATATGCACCCCAGCATCTGCCTTAGAAATGGACACTGCCACACTGTTACATCTTCTATCAACAGCTAACTGCCACAGAGATCTCATAGTGAAAGTCCACATTGTTTAGAACAATAAATAACGATGGGCAACTACCTTGAAGACCAGTTTTGTTAAGCGTAACCAATAATGTGCTGAGTCTCGGATGCTCTTTGCTGCAGCAATAGCCATAAACGTGATGACCTATTGCATCCTATTGCATTCTTTATGCATAAGCAATAATGTGCTGAGTTTCGGATGTTCTTTCCACACTAATAGCCATGTACATGACATACTATTGCATCTTCGGCACGTGAATCTACAGTGTATCCCAAAAGGTACGCTATAACTTCGATGTGTTATGGTATCCCAATTAATTAAGATATTCACATCGCGTTTGGCTTACGTGACAAACTCACGAAGCTTTGTTTTTGCGTGTGTGTCAGGCTGTCCTGAGTGAAGCGTAATGACAACGGTTCAGCAAAAGTCTCAGTGTATGGAATCGTTTATTCAGACCAAATCCCGCAGCCCTGATACCGCACATCGCGCAAATTATGCCCAACGCTGAGACGATGGCGGCCAGACTGCAGGCGGGCTTTGGGTGTTTTATATGTTCCGGACATACCTTCAAAGGCCACATTGTTTAGAACAGTAAATGACGATGGGCGACTACCTTGAGGAACAGTTTCGTTAAGCGTAATCAATAACGTGCTGAGTTTCGGATGCTCTTTTCTGCAGCAATAGCCATAAACATGACGACCTAGTGTATCCTGTTGCATTCGTTATGCGTAACCAAATCACCTTATCGAAGCGGGACAGTGGATTCGCTCTGGTTAACGTCAGAAATAGGACCACTTTACACCAAAATGCCACGCTCCCGTTGTTGGAATGTTGAGCATCGAGTTCGCGCCTATTTCGACGTTATTGGCATATATTTCAGCTCCAGTGTCACACACTGGCAGCCACTTGTATGGATACAGCTACATATGCGCCAAGCTGCCCACAATCAAGAAAATGACCACCAATGACATCTACCATCTTCTTCTACTGTCCCACCTCAAAATCCCGTGACAATACCTCTCCGCCAGGTTTCGCGTCATACAGTTTAGAATACGATCAGTCAACAGTGTCACACCGCTCACACAACTGCGACGTGGCACCTTCTCGTCAACGGCGAATATTCTGCAAAAGGAATCTGCTAAATTTCGTTTACAGGACAAATCACACAAATCGAAAGGCGATAAATTCAATTAAATACTTAGGGATTACAATTACGAATAACTTAATTTGGAACGACCACATGACCGATGTTGTTGGTAAAGCAAACATAAGACTAGGATTTATTAGCAGAACATTGAGAAAAAGCAACAGATCTACTGTAGAGACTGCCTACACTACGCTCCTGCGTCCTCTTCTGGAGGCCGGCCGAAGTGGCCGAGCGGTTCTAGGCGCTACAGTCTGGAACTGCGCTACCGCTACGGTCGCAGGTTCGAATCCTGCCTCGGGCATGGATGTGTGTGGTGTTCTTAGGTTAGTTAGGTTTAAGTAGTTCTAAGTTCTAGGGGACTTATGACCAAAGTAGTTAAGTCCCATAGTACTCAGAGCCATTTGAACCATCCTTTTCTGGAGTATTGCTGTGCGGTGTAGGATCGCATCAGGACGACATTGAAAAAGTTCAAAGAAGAGCAACACGTTTTGCACAATCGCGAAATAGGGGAAAGAGCTCCACGGATGTGATACATGAATTGGGATGGCGGCTGGATCTTCTCATGAAGTTTCAATCGCCAGCTTTCTCCTCAGAGTGTGAAAATATTCTGTTGGCGCCGATCTACATGTGGAGGAAGGATCATTATAATAAAATAATAGAAATATGAGCTCGCACAGGAAGATTTAAGAGTTCATTTTACCTGTATGTTGTTCGACAGGGGAACGGCAAAGAAACAGCTTGAAGCTGGTTCGATGAGCCCTCTGCCAGGTACTTAATTGTGAATTGCAGGGTTTTCATGAAGAATGTACCGTATCGCGCTAGTGAACTCACCACTGTTCCTCAAGTACAGTGTGGAAGGTCCGGATTGACACCATTTCGAGTGTGGAGTAGCAGCGGCCGTCTGGACTTTCGTACAGAAGATGGAGACTTTCTGTTTCCGAGTGCCGTCACATCACTGTGCTAATATATCCTGACGAGACCTATTTTCCATTATATAAGTGGCATGCTATCACACGGATTAGCGGCATGCCTGTCAACTACCTCTTCAGGGACGACATCGTCTATCCGGCTGACTTCTGGACTAAACACGGCTCCAACTACGCACAACACCGCACCCTGCGTCGACATCGACGCTCTCTGTCCACATTCGGAATCAATTACAGAGTATTTTCGCCAACCCACCCATGAGCTAGAATCTTGACGAAACGCGTCACCCAGAACAAGACAGCCTCCCCCCCCCCCCCCCCACATCCTGCGCCTCCAAACAGAACGGGCATTGTTCTAATGACGAGACACCATGGAGTATGGCGCTGCAACTCTTCCTTAACTTTCCCCTTCCTTTTTCTCTACATCTTCTAAACATTTTCGCTTATACATGTTTATTCGCAGATGGCTTTGCATCCGCAGCCTCATTTGTTTTTCTTTTTCATGTGCACTGCCATTTTAATGCCTCATTACAACCGAGTCAGAAATTATTTCATTTCATGCACACGTACAGCTGCAGGGTATTGAATGGTGTCTGTTCTTTCGGACATATAAACGCACGAGGGGCGTTCATTGCGAAACATTTTTTTTCTGAATGCATGTTTATTTTATACTAGATTTCAGTGCATCACACTACTCCACGCTCTTTTGATTAGAAAACCATATTTTTCTATATAATCTCAGTTCAATGTGAAGGCCTTACACTACCTTACTGGGGGAACCTCTATTCCTGCATGGTACCATCTACTGGTTGACGTTGGAGCCAATGTCTTGCTGTATCAATAACCCCCCCCCCCCCCCCCCATCATCCACGTGCCTGTGGAGTGCGTCCTTCATAAAGCCAAACAGATGGAAGTCGGAAGGTGCGAGATCCGGCATGTAGGGTGGATAAGGGAGAACAGTCCACTGAATTTTTTGTGAGATGCTCTCGGATGTACAGACTTGGCGTTGCATTCTCTTGGATAAGGAAAATTAGTTTCTATTTTTTATTTATTTATTTATTTTACGACTAACACGTTAAAGTCGTGTCTTCAGTTTCCTGAAGGTAGTACAACAGACATTAGAGTTGATCGTTGCACCAAGAGGGAGGACATCAAACAGGATAATCCGTTCAGAGTCCCAGAAGACGCTCGCCATGACCGTGCCCGCTGAGGGTGCGGCTTTAAACTTTTTCTTTGGAGGAGAGCTGGTGTGGCACCAGTCCATGGATTGCTGTTTCATTCCCGATTCGAAGTGATGAACCCATGTTTCATCGCCTGTGATGATGTTCGACAAAAAGATTATTACGATCACCTAAGTAAAGCGCAAGCAATTCCTCACAGATGGTCCATCGTTTATGCTCTTCTGAAAGGCGGCAAGGAACCCAGTGGATACACACCTTTCCGTACCCCAATTGGTGGGCGAGTGCGTCAACACTATCATTTGACCAGGGAGGTGTTTGGTTGTGATGTGTCTATCACCTGGAATGAGAATGTCCAAACGTTCCTATATTGCAGACGTCACAGCGGTGTGCGGCCGGTCAACACGCGGGAGATCAGAAAGGTTTGCGTGACCTTGTTGCAATAATAGTAGACTCGTTGCCGGAGGACTCACTGTGCATTTGTTCACTGCCAGACATCCGGAGTCATTCTGCAAGCGCCTGTGAATATCGGTGATGCTCTGATTTTGCGCCAAAGTAAACTCAGTGACAATTCACTGCTTGGGACGGACCTGTGTTGAAGACTCCATTTTGAAGGCTGCATTCAGCGCCGACATGTATCGAAACGTCTTTAAACTATAGGGACTGAAGGAGGAATAACCCACAATGTCTCATAACAATACCGCATTTCTCCAACCGAAATTGGCCAAAAAATGTGTTGCGTTACTCATTGAACACCTCTCGTATATAAACCTTGACGGCCATAAGATCTCTTCAGTGGTAATGCACTGTCTCACCTCAATTCTTGAGGTAATCCAGCAAATGCCTTTATAGCAATGAGTATGATGGATAGGAGGTGCCACGTCAGTAATGTGCGGCAAGATGGGAATTTGGGTCGGATGAGAAGAAGACAGAATGTCTCATAACAATACCGCATTTCTCCAACCGAAATTGGCCAAAAAATGTGTTGCGTTACTCATTGAACATCTCCCGTATATACACCTTGACGGCCATAAGATCTCTTCAGTGGTAATGCACTGTCTCACCTCAGTTCTTGAGGTAATCCAGCAAATGCCTTTATAGCAATGAGTATGATGGATAGGAGGTGCCACGTCAGTAATGTGCGGCAAGATGGGAATTTGGGTCGGATGAGGCGAAGACAGTTCGCGAGAACTGGGAAATCAGGGTTCGAGTTCCGGCCCGGTACGTATTTTCACTTGTTCCCATCGAAATCATTTCAATGCCTAATTGCAACCGAGTCAGAAATTATTCCACTTCATTTCAATTCATTTTATTTCCTGATTTATATATACGGCTGCAGGATCATGTTTGGTGTTTGTTGTTTTGACCATTTCAGAAAGAACAGACAGCAGTCATATACAGAAGTTAGTCGTCTGTGTTGGGGGAGGATACTAAGCTGATGTTCGCCGGTGAGAATTCACTAAGTGATTATATAAATCAAGAGATTGAAAAGCTATGTAATCACACGGTTCAAAGGAAGCTACAAAAATGCTATATTCCTTCTGCAAAACAAGTAAAGATTCATTGATGTTTAACGTACATCATATATCAATAAAAGGTCAGTTCTTTTAGATATCCATCATAGCGGTTTATACTGATTTCGTGGAGCCTTTTTATCCTTCTGTCTGTCCACCCGTATACTACTCATGAATGGCATGTGCAAAAATATGTGCTTTTTATCACCTGTTAAAAACACTGCTAAATACACTAGATTTTTTCTGTGAAATTAAAAGTGAAAATGAAAACTACCTTTAAAGTGCACTATAACGAGTTTAATTAAATTAACTGTCTTGAAAGCTGCCAAATGGCAGAGAAAATGCAGAGAATACTGTGCCGTGCGCCCGCGTTTAATTTCGCGTAATTCCCGCTGCTTTGGAGCCCCTCTGGCCGCAAGAGCGCATGGAAGGTAGTTAGGGGCTGCGGCGACCTGGAGGAAAGGAGAGGGTGACGCGGGAGGCGAAGAGCGCCAGCGAGGTGGCGTCTTTCTGTGGCAAGCGTCTGCCGTGGCCCAGTGACAAGGGTGGTGCGTTTGCTCACGACGTGTTTGGCGGGGCCGAGTGTTGGTAGCACCCTTGACCATTGATCGTTAAAAGCTGTTTCGGCAGGACGCACAGTATTCATCATGTCCTCTGCTACTGAAGCTGCAAGCAGTTTGTGTCCATTGTGGTGCCGGGTTGGAGTCGTGACTGACCTTTGCAATTACTGGACGCGGTGGCGTCTGCAGGATTATATCCGTGATTTTCCGACTACGAGTAATCTTCGTTACATCGTTCTCTCGGCGCTCTCTAAGCAAGCGATTGTCAGTGGACGCTGGATTTTACGAGAAATCACGGTGAAAATCCGATTAGTGTGTACGTCATTTGGTGTCACGTGGTGGCTAATTTGACTACGGACGATAAATAGTTTGGACAAGAAGAGAATAGAAGCTTTCGAAATGTGGTGCTACAGAAGAATGCTGAAGATTAGATGGGTAGATCACATAACTAATGAGGAAGTATTGAATAGGATTGGGGAGAAGAGAAGTTTGTGGCACAACTTGACCAGAAGAAGGGATCGGTTGGTAGGACATGTTCTGAGGCATCAAGGGATAATCAATTTAGTATTGGAGGGCAGCGTGGAGGGTAAAAATCGTATAGGGAGACCAAGAGATGAATACACTAAGCAGATTCAGAAGGATGTAGGTTGCAGTAGGTACTGGGAGATGAAGAAGCTTGCACAGGATAGAATAGCATGGAGAGCTGCATCAAACCAGTCTCAGGACTGAAGATCACAACGACAACAACAACAACAACATCCTGGTTGCCCGTTGTTGTATACATAAATGTGCTATTTATGAAGGTTTTTCCTAGTACTGTTTGAGTTCACTTCCGGCAGTGTGTGTGGGCTTGTGGCTGTCACCTTTACAAACTGATTTTAGAATCTAAGGATATAGAATGCAGATGGACTTCTTCTGATTTACGAATTGTACTTCATAGTCACCGAAAATTATTTAATCAAGCTACCTTATTTCTGAGGCATCTCTCTAGTTACGTGTTGGCAGTATCACGGGCTCGAGCTGTTTACTAATTGTTTGTATCTCAAAGAAAAAAAAATTATGCCTCAATACTCAAGTCAAAGTTTCCTGTATAACGTTCGTACTTTCCTGCATTTGTAGTATGGTAACCTTTAGGTACAAATAAAAATATATAAAATAATGGAGTGTAACCTTCCCGAACAGAAAATAAAAATAAAAATAATTAAATTTGGATAATTAATTTCTGAGGTATGACAACTGATAAACCTTAACTCATGAAAAACTGATAAATTTTGACGTAAGCAGCGCTACGCCATGGCCCTGTGAAATCAATCTGAATCTGTCAGTGAGAAATAAACTGAAAAATTCTTACCTCGTGGCCGGCCAGAGTGGCCGTGGCGTTCTAGGCGCTACAGTCTGGAACCGAACGACCGCTACGGTCGAAGGTTCGAATCCTGCCTCGGGCATGGATGTGCGTGATATCCTTAGGTTAGTTAGGTTTAATTAGTTCTAAGTTCTAGGCGACTGATGACCTCAGAAGTTAAGTCGCATAGTGCTCAGAACCAACCATTCTTACCTCGTGTTGGTGTCACCAGAAAACGGTGTCTATATATCTGCTCGTAAATGGCACAGCTTAGAGCAATGCTGGCCTACCTACTAACATTGGATAATATTTGTCTGAGATCTGAATTTCAAGAAAAACTGACTTTACTTAGCGACACAGGTGCACAGCTGGTCGTCTGATTGCTAAAAAACACATGACTATGATGTAACAAAAATTCTGGAATATTTTCATTTAGATAAATGACTGATCGGGACTGGCAATGACTTAAGGGGAAATCATACTTTTATAGTTGACTGGTAAAACAATTATATTCCGAAAACTTTTTACGTTATTGATAAAGATCTACAATCCATTACACGGGAAAATTGAATATATTACAAATCTGGGTCAATTGGTGCTGACGAATCACAAAAGAAAAGATTGAAACAAATTAATATTAACATCTCAGACAAGTGACTTAACTACGCGAATGCCAATGAACATAATAAGATTTACCTTACAATAGACGGTTGAACTAATTACACTGTTGATTTTTCATTATATTAACAATAATTCTTTTGACAGGGGCAAAGATGTTTAATGTCTCAGGGAGCTCCTGTGAATTGTTGTTCTAGCAAGTGAGCAGTACATCGAGATTACATTTGCTCCAGCAGGGTGGTGAACCCCTTACAGTATGTTTAATTTTTACTAAATAACTAACGAGTTGTCTCCGAGTTACAAGATGGGTGCCTGTATCTCTTGTTAACGGTGGGCGAGTTAGAGCTGCCTCTGTACCATGATTGAAATTTTTAATGAAGGTTTCTAGTATTGTGGTAGTGGTAACCGCCCTCCCATGTTAGTAGAAAAGGAGGAATCATTGCTACTGGCGTTTCCTCTGCCACCGTCTCTATCATCATAAATTTGAGCTATATATGTCAGTCATTTTGGCTACTTCGAAGGCAATGGCGTTTTGATTACTGGTAACAGCTGATGGTTGATACTTGTAGCATATTCATTTGATCATAAGTTCCGCTGTTTGTAATGTAAATGTGTTTTTACTTCATTTAATATTCTTTACTAAAAGAAAGTGATTTTATACAATTGCCGTTTTAAGGTGTTTGCTATCAGTTGTGTTATTGAAATTTAGTCTTTTCAGTTCTGGAGGCAATGTTAATGTTATTATTGGATCTTTGTTTTTTTTAATAAGTTCATTAGTGTTTTAGGCACATTAATAAATTCATTATGGCTCAGTACCTTTCCCTCAACACGAGCTCCCTACCACATTTCAAATATCCAATATTATAATTGATAGCATTTTCTTTTATGAAGCTTTTCCGAACAGCCTGATAGGTATTTTTAGTGCTATGAATCAGAAACGCGAATGCGTGAAATAAACGTAGTTATTTGAAAAACCTCAGGTGAGAGGGAGGGTGATCCCACCACATCTCATCAAATTTCACCAAGAGGGGTGAGGCTGTCCATTTTTAAGGAGATATCACATAATTAATAGTCGCCCCCTAATCAGAAATATATCTCTTGAGATAACACTATTCGTCAACGGTTTTAATTCGCTTTTATTTTTCTCGGTTACAAATCCATCCATCAAACAACGACAAAACGTTAAATAGAAAAGTTATTTACTTTTTTTCCCGGAGAATCTGAATCTAAAAAAATGGCGGTTCCTATTCAACATTTCATTGCTGACACCCCTTTCGCTCCCTAGGTGTGGGCAGGTGGGACAATTTTCGTGTCAATGCATGTCCCCCTTCGAAATGAACAACATTTATTGCAGCCTTCACTTTAATCCGACATGTGGTTTTCCAGTCATTTCCAAAAACAGTCTTAATTGACTCACCTAGTATATAAATATAATATATACCTACATATCTTTGTAAATATATGTATAAACGGAAGACTATTCATTGCTAACCGATCAGTCATTGTATTGGTATATAATAAGCATCACGCCCAACGGTTGAGTATGTGGCGGAATGCCGGCAGTCTGCGGTCATACTTTCTCTACTTTCTGCGCTGGGCGAGTTTTCGGTGGAGGCGGACTGATCGCGTCTCTGAGCACATGGAGACAACGAGTTTGGAAATGACGTTATAGGACTCGCTGGCGAGTTTAAAGCGAGTATACGGAGCTCATACCTAATCTCTACTAAGTAAGGTCCAATAACGAAATCGTTGACAATACCAGCTATACATAAACAACACGAAAGTAGAAAAATGGTTCTTTCCGTATAGTGCTGTAAAATCAGTTCGCAAACCTCACTCGAAATGGGAACTCTTCTGACTTCAATGATTGTATCTTCTGTGGATGATAGGGTTCAATTGTTGTTCATGTGGTACTCTCGAATCAGTTGATTGGCTTGTACCCAGAGCTTGTGTAAGATGCTGATTGCTAGAGGCAGGGTTGCGACCAAGGGTGTGTCACATACTCCTCCATATCGAGCGTTCTAGCATATCTAACACTGCCAGTATCTTCCACTGTAACACGGAAGGATCCAATTTCTCGTATGTTCAAATGCAAAAGTACTGTGATGTGTCCGCCGTAGGTGGGGGAACAGCTCAGTATAGTGTCGCACTTCCGCTCTTTCGTTGCTTTCAGTGAATCCATGCACAAGGTACATATCGGCCACCTCTTCATCAGTAAACCTATCTAAAGTACTGCTGTGTATCACTGTTAACTCACAATTAAAACGGCCGGTAAACAATATCCTAGACAAAAAACCGAGCAATGCTGAAGGCAAGTTCGGGTGGCTCCCCCCCCCCCCCCCCCTCCACCCCTGCTCACCCGTCGGAGTTTCGAGTCCACTCTTGGGCATGGGCGGGTGTATTGTCCTTAGCGTAAGTTAGTTTAAGTTCTATTACGTTGTTTGTAAGCCTAGGGACCGATGACCTCAGCAGTTTGGTCCCATCGAATTTACCACAAATTTCCATTACTGAAGGCAAACTTGAGGGCAACCATGTAAGGCGGACATTATTGTTGTCAGCATCAGCTACCGTGAGCAAATGGAAACAAATCACACAGCTCATACCGTCGACATTTTCACTGTTCTGCACTTTTTTCAGTGCAATGCAGGTACAAACACAATTGGGGCACGATACCAAACTAAATGCGATAACTCTGCAAGGAGCCGACGGACACCATGTGTTCCTCATATAAAATTACTCAGAAGGTATCTCCGATCAATCCCTGAAAGATTGTCGGCTGGCGTCTGCGCCTTTGTCTCTCAGCCCAGAAATTTGAAGTGAAATCTGCGGTCCTTAGGGCCTAATAGACCTCGTTGAATGTCAGTGTCAAATGATATGGGAGCTACAGCACAGTATCCATCCTCCTCATGAGAGGACGGCCACACGCATGCTGCCGTCAGCACCTGCCAGCCCATCCCCATCTGTTTGCGGGTACGCTCTCCCCCTCTCCTCTGTATACCATAGGCTGCCCCAGCGCGTCTCCCGACCTACTCCTACACCTTGCCCCCACCCCACCCTCCTCCCCATCTTCTGCAGCCAGTCTTCTCCCCACAGTCTTCCGATACCCATTCATCTGCGCATCCATCTCCAATTCCGTGTCGAGGATAGGTCTACACAAACCTGTCTGCTTTCACCCCCTGCGACCACTGAATACGGGACCAGGAAAGTTGCTGCGGTAGCAAGCAAATCTCTGGATAAACCAGAGACCTCAACGCAATTCCTAACAGTATGTTAGTCACAAGAATTTTTTTGTGTTTGTTAGGTTATTTCTGAGACCACAAAAAAAAAATAGGCAGAGAAACCTTCAGCAAAAAAATTTAATTAGCAGCTATCAGATGCTTGAGAAAGCATGGAAAGACTTCATAAAGCTGGATAAATAGAGAAAGAATGTAACTGTTCAAAATAGAAAAACGGGTGTTTCTGTCAAATGCTTAGAAAATCAGAAGAGTTGACTCTGATGGTTTACCTGCCCAATTGTAGGTATTGGATTGGTGCAAAAGTTCACAGCGTTTTCCCGTAACTACTCATATTACTGCAAACTTTAGTCATCAAAAATATATTATCCTTCGCCATTTACAATAGGTTACCAACGCTGGAGAAACGTTTCAATTTCCCGATTGTAGAAATTACGTGGTTTTGAGGCGCAGAACTCGTCGTGCCCATTTTCATCCGGAAAGGAAGTTTCTTGAAGATTGTTCGATGGACATCGGAAAAGCTGAAAATTTGAGGGCACAATATCAGATGAATAAGGTGGGTGCTGCGTGACTTCCCCACCCACCTATTTTCCCTCACTCTAGTAGAAATCGGGCGGGCGTTATCGTTGAATAGCATCACTTCATGCAGTTTTCTGGTCTCTGTTCTCGGACTGCGTCTGCAAGACGTCTCAGTTGTTGACAATAAATGTTAGCAGCGATGATTACACCGGGGGGGGGGGGGGGGGGGATATGTAGTATACCACAGGGTCGCTGTTCCACGAGATTCATAACACTATCTTTTGTGGACGAGGGAGTTGCTGGTAGTTTGGGTTCAACCATTGCTTTCTTTCTCTCACTTTAACATGAAGACGCCATTTCCAGACGTCAGTAACGATGCAGGAGACGAATGATCGGTGCTGTTCACGAGCCCATTGATGATGTGCAAGCAGAGATGTGCATAGGGCCACTCGCTGATTTTTGTGATTTTGGCTTAGAGAATGCGGTACCCATACACCTGATTTTTGAACGTTCCCCATCGCAAGCAAATGTCGCACGATCGTCCAATGATGACAGTTCTTCACATTTGCCAACTGTCGACTACATAATGGATTAGTGCGTTTAACAGTTCTTCGTCAAGCCCCAAAAGTCTTCCTGAACATGGAGTCACTAATGTCGAAACGATCCTCCTTAAAACGAGAAAACCATTTTATTGTAGTGCTCCGTCCAATGGCATTATCCCCATATTCCCAATGGTATTATCCCGATACAAAGGGCAAATGTTTCTGGCTGCCTTCGCTGCTGACGTCCCTCTGCTGAACTCCAACAGAAGAATACAGTTGGCACTCTATTTTCTAGTGTCCATAGCTCCACTCACCATCGCCAAATGACAAAATGAGAACACATAAACTCAAATAGCAACAGTGAGCTACAGTAAAAAAATGATTTCATGCATTAGTTCCGTAGAAATGTTGAAACACGTGAGGCCATACTGACTCTACGACTTATCTTAGAAAATAGATTAAGGAAAGGCAAACCTACGTTTCTATCATTTTTAGACTTAGAGAAAGCGTTTGACAATGTTGACTGGAATACTCTCTTTCAAATTCTGAGGGTGTCAGGGGTAAGATACAGGGAGTTAAAGGCTATTTACAATTTGTACAGAAACCAGATGGCAGTTATAAGAGACGAGGGACATGAAAGGGAAGCTGTGGTTGGGAAGGGAGTGAGACAGGGTTGTAGCCTCTCCCCGATGCTATTCAATCTGTATATTGAGCAAGCAGTAAAGAAAACAAAAG
This sequence comes from Schistocerca gregaria, assembly GCF_023897955.1. Classification (NCBI taxonomy): domain Eukaryota; kingdom Metazoa; phylum Arthropoda; class Insecta; order Orthoptera; family Acrididae; genus Schistocerca; species Schistocerca gregaria. The sequence continues at coordinate 666,165,688 of NC_064920.1, forward strand.
AAAAGTTCGGAGTAGGTATTAAAATCCGTGGAGAAGATATAAAAACTTTGAGGTTCGCCGAAGACATTGTAAATCTGTCAGAGACAGAAAAGGACTTGGAAGAGCAGTTGAACGGAATGGACAGTGTCTTGAAAGGAGGATATAAGATGAACATCAACAAAAGCAAAAAGAGGATAATGGAATGTAGTCGAATTAAATCGGGTGATGCTGAGAGAATTAGATTAGGAAATGAGACACTTAAAGTAGTAAAGGAGTTTTGCTATTTGGGGAGCAAAATAACTGATGATGGTCGAAGTAGAGAGGATATAAAATGTAGACTGCCAATGGCAAGGAAAGCGTTTCTAAAGAAGAGAAATTTGTTAACATCAAGTATTTATTTAAGTGTCAGGACGTCGTTTCTGAAAGTATTTGTATAGAGTGTAGCCATGTATGGAAGTGAAACGTGGACGATAAATAGTTTGGACAAGAAGAGAATAGAGGCTTTCGAAATGTGGTGCTGCAGAAAAATGCTGAAGATTAGATGGGTAGATCACATAACTAATGAGGAGGTATTGAACAGAATTGGGGAGAAGTGGAGTTTCTGGCATAACTTGACTAGAAGAAGGGATCGGTTGGTAGGACATGTTCTGAGGCATCAAAGGATCACCAATTTGGTAATGGAGGGCAGCGCGGAGGGTAAAAATCGTAGAGGGAGACCAAGAAATGAATACACTAAGCAGATTCAGAAGGATATAGGCTGCAGTAGGTACTGGGAGATGAAGAAGCTTGCACAGGATAGAGTAGCATGGAGATCTGCATCAAACCAGTCTCTGGACTGAAGACCAGAACAACAACAACATGCATACTAGGCGGGAGCAATTCGAAAGGAACTCCTGTGAAGCAATTTTTTTACTTTTCAGAAAAGATATTCTGACTGTCTTGGCAGGCGACACAAAAGCACTGGCGGGGTGTATGAGGCCCACGGGCCGCTTTTGGCCCACACCTGACATAGTATATAACCTATATCTATCGGAATACCAGCATGTAGAACAAAGACGCTACGAATTTATGCACTAACTTAGTAAAATAAGCCAAAAAACTCTCACACATTCATCAGTAATTTGCTATCGATAACTGTAGCAACAAAACGCTCAATGCGTTTGGAAAAAGGAGCACGTCATTCTCGTTTCCAAGGAGGGCCTTTGTCCATGTGCTGTAGACCTCAACTGACGTCAATCAGTTGGGCAAATCCAAAGCGCGCTGTACACTCGCGTATTATGACCTCCATAGAGCCTGAGAAATTTCCTCTTGTAGCAATCAGTATGTACTCGGATAGTGGAGATCTATGAAACCCAGCTCTCTTGTCGTCCCAGATCCAGAAGGCAGCAGTATCGGCGTCCAGATCGATGCTGTATTCCCTTACTTCCGGAGGGCGTTCTATACGTTCTTGCACTGTCGCCAAAATAACTACAAACGAGCGTGCTCAATATTTTCCCAGCTTTGTGTACAGATTGCAGAGTTCCTAGCAAATAGAGCATAGCATTCTATTTTTAACGGAGGTTAATTTTCAGACACAAAAGTAACTTTGAGATTTCCCCAAGGAAGTGTTATAGGACCATTACTGTTGATGTACACCCAGGTGACCTAGTGCAGAGTTGGTTAATAGTTTTGAATCGAGGAGCAGATGTTAGAGGAGGGCCCCACCTATTAAAATGATTGCTTGCATTAGTTTCAGAAAAGGTATTGTCTTGGCAGGTCATACAAAAGCACTAGCTGGGCGTATGCAGCCCACGAGTCGCAAATGGCCCACACCTGACCTAGTAGATAACGCCGGAAGCTCCGCGATGCTGTATGCCGATGAATATCTTTTGTATAGGAAAGTTACAATGCCAGAGGATTGCAAAGAAATGCAGGAGGGCAGCAGGTGACCAACGCTGGTGGAGAGAGTGGCAGTTGACCAAGACAGGTGTTCCCTACTGCGCCTAAATGGATATTACATAGTTATACAATTGGCGGTCAGTCGCCGAAAACAGTGATATCATTAGAATATCTAGAAGTGTGCATCCAAAGACACCTAAATGGAACGACCACATAAAATTATTAGAGGGAGAAACAGATACGCCGCGCGAGATTAGCCGAGCGGTCTTAGGCGCTGGAGTCATGGACTGTGCGGCTGGTCCTGGCGGAGATTCGAGTCCTCCGTCGGGCATGGGTGTGTGTGTTTGTCCTTTGGATACTTTAGGTTAAGTAGTGTGTAAGCTTAGGGACTGGTGACCTTAGCAGTTAAGTCCCATAAGATTTCACACACATTTGAACTTTTGAAACAGATACCATAGTGGGAGAATCCTAAGCAAATGTAATTCACTCACGAGCACGCAACCGATAATTACGACCATGTGACCCGTAGAACGCAGTTAGAAAAGAACAAAATGAAACTACATGGTTTTAGAGACGTTATCAGGTATTTAACATCTATGACGTACATATGCAGATTGACGGAAAGTCATCGAGTAAAACAGAAGTGATTTCTGGCGTTACCCAAGGTAGTGTTACAGGCCCTTTGCTGTTCCTTATCCATATACACGATTTTGGAAACAATCTGAGCAGCCGTCTTCGGTTGTTTGCAGATGATGCTGTCGTTTATCGACTAATAAAGTCGTTAGAAGACCAAAACAAACTGCGAAACGATTTAGCAAAGATGTCTGAATGTTACTAAAAGTGGCAGTTGACCCTAAATAACGAAAAGTGTGAGGTCATCCACATGAGTGCTAAAAGGAACTCGTTAATCTTCGGTTACACGAAAAATCAGTCTAATCTAAAAGCCGTAAATTCAACTAAGATCCTAGGTATTACAATAACGAACAACTTAAATTGGAAGAAACACATAGAAAATGTTGTGGGAAAAGGCTAACCAAAGACTGCGTTTTATTGGCAGGACACTTACAAAATATGACAGACCTACTAAGGAACCTGCCTACACTACGCTTTTCCGTCCTCTTTAAGAACACTGCTGCGCGGTGTGGGATCCTTACCAGATAGGACTGATGGGGTAAATCGAAAAAGTTCAAAGAAAGGCAGCACGTTTTGTATTATCGGGAAATATGGGAAAGAGTGTCACAGAAATGACACAGGATTTGGGCTGAAGATCATTAAAAGAAAGGCGTTTTTCGTTGCGACGGAATCTTCTCACGAAATTCCAATCACCAACTTTCTCCTCCGAATGTGAAAATATTTTGTTGACACCGGCCTACATAGGGAGGAACGATCGCCAAGATAAAATATAGGAAATCAGAGCTCGTACAGATAGACACAGGTGTTCATTCTTTCCGCGCGCTACACGAGATTGGAATAACAGAGAATTGTGAACGTGGTTCGATGAACTCTCTGCCAGGCACTTAAATGCGATTTGCAGAGTATCGATGTAGATGTGAATGTAGATTAAAGCGATGAATGAAAATTTGTACTGAGGGCAGTGTTCGAACCCAAGTCTGCTGCTCATTAGCTAGATGCACTAACCACTTCGCCACCCAGGCACAGTGGGTTTGCAAAATTGCACGAACTACCCGAGCACGCCTCCACCTCGATCCAAATTTTCATTCACGCCTTAGTCCATGCAGTATTTCCCCTAAACTCTAAGAGCATTGTAGAGGCTCTCTAATTGTGTGCATTGCAATTGCACCTCAGCATCGAACAAAAGGAGAGATACCGCCTGAACCCAGGCACAGGTGCTGTAATCAAATGAAACTGTATGATTGGGAGGGAGACATGTTAGAGCAGTCCGTGCAGTTTTGGAAAGCGACTGTGCCAGGGAGTCATAGTGGTTCGTGAGCAGGAGACCTGGGTTTGAATCTGAGCGGATGATTTGGATGGGATTCGGTTAATGAAAAGGGGACATACAATTCAAGGTTTATTTCCCCAAAACAATTAATTGTATAATTTACACTGTGGCTTACAAACTACAGTGACACAAACAAATCAAGCTGCTTACAATATGAGGTAATAAAGTCTTATACATCACAGGTAAACAAAGAAACTTCAAAACTGTTCACAATTTGATACATTAACAAATAATCATTGTGCATTAAGCTACATACTTTCACGTAATAAAGTTAAATTTTTAAATGTGAAGCACAAATGTATAATTTACAATTAAATTTTCATTTGAAGTTACTCCTTCCTATACTTTCTTTAAAAGAGTGATACAATTTCCAATAGGTATCTCAATTAAAAATCCTTAACACAACAGCACGTACATGACTATATTTACGGCAAAGCCTAACATCAACGGCGCAAAACACATTCAAACTCTCGCCAACAGTCAAAACATGTTACGACTACAGCAGCGGGTAAAGTTACATAGGTAATAACACAGGCCACCTAGCAATCTTGCCAAAATCAGTAAACACGAAGGAGGAAGGAGGCGGGGGACACACAATAAATCCCACCCTCAAGTGCACTCGCCAAACCTACTACTAAAAATACAGTATAAAAGGCTCTCAATTAATGACAAATCCGGGATAGGCCCGGCAATATTGCACCTGCGCTAGTAGCCAAAATAAGATTGACAGATACAAAGGTCTGACATCATCTTAGGGATAACAGGCACAACAAATAAATAAGAGTAAAAGAACAAGCAAATGCCAATGCCCAAGAATTTAAATAGGATTGAGTACACACGAGGCTAAAATCAATTGGTAACACCTTGGACATCGTCTTAGGCTTTATTGACACTACAAATAAATAAAGGTAAAAGAACAGACAAATGACAATGCCCAGAAATTTAAATAAAATAAGTAAGCACAAGACTAAAAGCAATTGCTAGCAACTGAACAAGCACACATAAAAATAACAGACTGCTGCCACATCACAAACGGAACAGGCGCGCGCGCAGAAAACCAACAACACACACTCCAGCAACCTAGCCAGCCTGACCACAGTAATTTCAACTCAGAATCAGGGCGCGTGAGCACACCGGGTCCATGCAAAACAGACACTGCTAAATAATTCCCACCAACAGATACGGCTGCCCCCCGGGCGGGAAAACAGGGGCGACGACCGGCTACACACCAGCAGAAAATTCGACACCCAGACTCCGGCTAAAACGGAATCACGCAGAAAATATAAAAAAAACAGCTGAAGTAAGGTGAAACGAACCCCGCCACGCAGACCGGACAGAGCAAACATACAGAAAACCTGTCATGCAGTCCTTACAACTCCTGGGTGCGGAAACCCAAGCGATATCGTGGCACCCTTTTCAGAGGCGGAGAACCTCGAGCGATATCGTGCGGGAATCCATCAGTTGTCCACTACATCGCATCGTCAATTCGCCACACCGCCCAATGCCCAAATCAACGAGGCCCGCCAACAACGAGACCACACCTCCGTGCCGGGGCGGAAGGCAAAGTAAAGTACCAGCAGCTCGGTGCGAATCCAACTGCCGAGCCGAGCGCGCGCGGCCCCCCGCGAAAAAACGCTCCATAGGGAAGCAGCCGCCTCAGCGCCGGCGCAGGCCGAACCAGGCGGAAACAGCAATAGAAGTCATTGTCGATAGTGCCGGATACGCAACGCGCCATAGAAATGGCACAGAATCCTGGCCTTGGTACAAGTTTTCCTTCGTCGCTTCGGCCTACATATTACATCACAGATATTTAAGACTTCTAAGGGTCTGTGGAACCATATAGTTTAATTTGATTAAAGCTCCCATGCCTGGGTTTCAGGCAGGATCCCCCGTTTCGTACGATGTTGACCTGTTTCGTCAGTATGGTTGCAGAGCTTGTGCAACGCTGTTCGATTTTGGGGGAATACCAGGTGGATTGAGGCGTGAATGTGAATTCGGATTGAGTAGGGAGACATACTATGGTAGTCAATGCATTTGTCGAAAGCTACTGCGACATGATGGCGTACTGATTAGCGCATCTACCTAATGAGCAACAGACCTGCGTTCGAATCTTCAGTCTGCATATATACATCAAAGATAGAAAAGATTCAAACAAGAGTGGCACGTTTCTTAACGGGTTCGTGCAGTGATTGCGTGAATACCACTGAGATGCTCACCCAACTATAGTGGTAGATGCTGCATGAGAGACGTTGTGCATCAAGGGGAAATTTACTGTTGAAATTCGAATAGGTTATGTTCCACAAACAGTCAGGCAACACATTCTTCCAGATGTTACATGCGAAAACAGTGAATTAAATAACATAGAGCTCCAGCGTAGATTAAATGACTACCGTTCTTGCTACGCACCTTTCGTCAATGGACCAGCAAAGGCGGCAAAGGTGGGAAACGGAGGAAGGTGAGTCAGGGAATTGGGGAATGTCACTTACGTCTCAAAGACTGCGGCAGAACAGGAGAATCCATAACAGTTTTGTGCTAATTAAGAAGTTCCGCATAAACTTCGTTTTCAAGTTTTCGAATCAACTGATCGGAAAAATTCTATAAACAGTTTCATGTACGTATGTCGACTTAACAATAGAACTGAGAAGTAATTGTTGCCACGAATGATAGTTTTTGCAGCATGATTTCAAAAGTAATGAGTAAAGAATAGTAATTAAATCTGATAACGATTATGCAAACATCCAGTCAGACAGTATTACCGTGAACTACGCAATACAGTACAGCTTTTGTGAAGTGTTGCTAGGTGTTGTATGTTATTCGTTTTCGTAATTGTAATTAACAACATTGTGTTACAAATTAATGTCTTTCTACATGTAAGCTCCCGCGAATGCATTTTGTGCAGTTGCTGCGTTACCATGGTTTCCCATTATTTGCGCAATTTCAGAGTCATTGTAGTCATTTACTAAATTTCACTTGTACTGATTTTGGAGCTGACGACTGTTTCTATTATTCTGAAATCTAAATATTTTCAGACAGTTTAGGCAAAAAAAATGCGGTTAACAACAATGAAACTTTAACTCATTGCCGTTTTTTACATTTTTATTGTTGTTCAACACAGTAAACACAGGTGCGACAACGATAAAGTTGTAATTATCTATATTTCTATCGATAAGCATTGATCTTCGGATTCGATGCCTCGTTTACGTTAGTTACGGAACATTAGATACACCTTTTTCTTCACTGGACAGCACAGGTACGTTATAATTTCAAGCCATCAATGTCTACTAATAGATGTCCGGATAGTTTTGATCACATAGTGTATGTGGCATAGCGTGACACGGCCAATCGGATATGTAAAAGCCTCTCGCAGGAGAAGTCTCATCGATTACACCCCTGTTCCTGAAACTAAGTGTGCAGACCTCCCAGATCTTGGCATCTTTGTTCCACAGAGGTCTCGGAAAAACGACGCTCTCTCTGTCTCTCTCTCTCCCTCTCTCTCTCTCTCTCTCTCTCTCTCTCTCTCTCTCTCTCCTTAGCATAGTTGTAAGCCCGCACGGCGAGCAGATTAAGCCGGCGAGGAGGAACCGGCCGCGGCTGCTGTTGTCGGGTTCCCACAGTGTGGAGTGCGCTGTGCCCTCCCCCCCCCCCCCCCCTCTCCCCCCTCTCTCACTCGTTCTCTTTCTCTCTCTCCCTGGAGCAGGGGCGTCTGTGGCGTTCAGGAGGTTTTTCAACAGAGGAGCCTCCGGCGCTGAGCCGCACAAAAGGATTCCACCGGCTGCTGGAATCGCAGATCACGCTTCAGTCCTGCTCGTACCTGCTCTTTGTGGAGGTGGTGCTCCCGGCGCTACTCTGTTCTAGACAAATTAAATCGCCTCCCCGTTAGTCTGCGTTTTCTGTGGCCGATCGTGGAATCAATACTGGCAGAACAGAGATGTGGGAAGACGTCGGCTGGTCCCGGCGGAGGTTCGATACCCCCCTCGGGCATGGGTGTGTGTGTTTATCCTTAGCGTAATTTAGGTTAAGTAGTTTGTAAGCTTAGCGAATGATGATCTTAGCAGTTAAGTCCCATAAGATTTCACACACATTTGAACATTTTTTTAAGACGTCGGTGGACAACCGCACGTACCTATGAACAGTCTCGAACTACCGTTTGGTATTGGTCTTATCGAAACTTTCTCCTTTTTCCCATGTCTGATGCGAACTTGAGAAACAAAGTCATGCCTACAAGGAAATACAGCGTAAACAGGTAAATTGTTGAATGGAGCAAACAAACTAACGACAGTTTGTACGAAAATTATTGCTATATCCTCTATCTAGATGGCGCCATTAAAATGTTGTACTGTCTTGTATGTTGTAGACCAGGACACAAGTTGATACAATTTTGCCTTTCGCAGTAACCATATTCGCATCAGCTATACTAGTCACAAAAACTCGTCATTCTCTGATGGTGGACCGACTGTGCAGAAAGACAAATGCGTCAATGAATTCTCTTATTATAGTTTCACTATTTAAACACAGTAGGGTCTACAGCATTTCACGAACAAGCCTACATATGAGGACTAGCACTCACACCTCGTTTTTTACTGCACCGACACATAAAGATTTCTTTTTCTGCTGTAATAGGATTTTTATATGTCCTTAAAATGATTTTTTGCGTTAACACCTTTTTTCGCAGAGACGAACTTCGGCATCCAACCCTGCTGCTCTAGTCAAAAAATTGCGCTTGTCTCCAAGAACTGATGTTCCAAATATGACACATAGCTTAACCATCATTTATTTTCCTTAATGCACCAATTTGGTAGTCTATAGGGATACAGAGTTCTCTTCGTAAGAGACTTCAGGTGCATTTTTCTGGTGTTTCAGTATATACCTGCCATTTCGTTTTTGCAATTTGTAGCTGTAGACGGCCCAAACAGATACTGCTCATAACGTCTTTCATGCAGTGCAATTGCCAATGGAAAGAGCCAGTTTGTCTACCGTTACCAACAAAATGGTTTTACGTACCCATTCGACATAGCAGGTCCCAAATTAGTCTAGTGCAGTTGCTCCCAACCTGAGAGTAATTACACCGTTAGGGGTAAAATGTAGTCTTCCGATTGGTAAAAACATAATGGTACAATTGTGCTCCAGACACACGTTGTTGTTGGGGTTACTGCTTGTGAAACTAATGTATGAATATCACCTTTTTTCACTTTGCTCACCCATTACACACATACTTTTTATTTTAAATCTTTATCTATGACAGAAAAATTGGGATATACACACCACATATGCTTAAATATCTCGTGAAAATGCCTTCTTTGAGTTGTAAATAGTTCCTGTGAAAGACCAGAAATTGCTTCATTGCTCAGTTTGCAACAGTAAGTATCAATGACTACTGTAAAGTTACAGCGCCTAATGTATTATTGTTATTATTATTATAAAATGCAGTAAATGAAGCAGGCAAAAAGGAATATAAACGTCTCAAAAATGAGATCGAGAGGAAGTGCAAAATGGCTAAACAGGGATGGCTAGAGGATAAATGTAAGGATGTAGAGGCTTATCTCACTAGTGGTAAGATAGATACTGCCTACAGGAAAATTAAAGAGACCTTTGGAGAGAAGAGAACCACGTGTATCAATATCAAGAGCTCAGATGGCAACCCAGTTCTAAGCAAAGAAGGGAAGGCAGAAAGGTGGAAGGAGTATATAGAAGGTTTATACAAGGGTGATGTACTTGAGGACAATATTATGGAAATGGAAGAGGATGTAGATGAAGACGAAATGGGTGATACGATATTGCGTGAAGAGTTTGACAGAGCACTGAAAGACCTGAGTCGGAACAAGGCCCCCGGAGTAGACAACATTCCATTAGAACTACTGACGGCCTTGGGAGAGCCAGTCATGACAAAACTCTACCAGCTGGTGAGCAAGATGTATGAGACAGGCCAAATACCCTCAGACTTCAAGAAGAATATAATAATTCCAATCCCAAAGAAAGCAGGTGCTGACAGATGTGAAAATTACCGAACTATCAGTTTAATAAGTCACAGCTGCAAAATACTAACGCCAATTCTTTGCAGACGAATGGAAAAACTGGTAGATGCGGACCTCGGGGAGGATCAGTTTGGATTCCGTCGAAATGTTGGAACACGTGAGGCAATACCGACCTTACGATTTATCTTAGAAGAAAGATTAAGAAAAGGCAAACCTACGTTTCTAGCATTTGTAGACTTAGAGAAAGCTTTTGACAATGTTGACTGGAATACTCTTTTTCAAATTCTAAAGGTGGCAGGGGTAAAATACAGGGAGCGAAAGGCTATTTACAATTTGTACAGAAACCAGATGGCAGTCATAAGAGTCGAGGGGCATGAAAGGGAAGCAGTGGTTGGGAAAGGAGTGAGACAGGGTTGTAGCCTCTCCCCGATGTTATTCAATCTGTATATTGAGCAAGCAGTAAAGGAAACGAAAGAAAAATTTGGAGTAGGTATTAAAATTCATGGAGACGAAATAAAAACTTTGAGGTTCGCCGATGACATTGTAATTCTGTCAGAGACGGCAAAGGACTTGGAAGAGCAGTTGAACGGAATGGACAGTGTCTTGAAAGGAGGATATAAGATGAACATCAACAAAAGCAAAACGAGGATAATGGAATGTAGTCCAATTAAATCGGGTGATGCTGAGGGAATTAGATTAGGAAATGAGACACTTAAAGTAGTAAAGGAGTTTTGCTATTTAGGAAGTAAAATAACTGATGATGGTCGAAGTAGAGAGGATATAAAATGTAGACTGGCAATGGCAAGGAAAGCGTTTCTGAAGAAGAGAAATTTGTTAACATCGAATATAGATTTAAGTGTCAGGAAGTCATTTCTGAAAATATTTGTTTGGAATGTAGCCATGTATGGAAGTGAAACATGGACGATAACTAGTTTGGACAATAAGAGAATAGAAGCTTTCGAAATGTGGTGCTACAGAAGAATACTGAAGATAAGGTGGATAGATCACGTAACTAATCAGGAGGTATTGAATAGGATTGGGGAGAAGAGAAGTTTGTGGCACAACTTGACTAGAAGAAGGGATCGGTTGGTAGGACATGTTTTGAGGCATCAAGGGATCACAAATTTAGCATTGGAGGGCAGTGTGGAGGGTAAAAATCGTCGAGGGAGACCGAGAGATGAGTACACTAAGCAGATTCAGAAGGATGTAGGTTGCAGTAGGTACTGGGAGATGAAGAAGCTTGCACAGGATAGAGTAGCATGGAGAGCTGCATCAAACCAGTCTCGGGACTGAAGACCACAACAACAACATTATTATTATTATTATTATTATTATTATGAACCATGGACCTTGCCGTTGGTGGGGAGGCTTGCGTGCCTCAGCGATACAGATAGCCGTACCGTAGGTACAACCACAACGGAGAGGTATCTGTTGAGAGGCCAGACAAACTAATGGCTCCTGGAAAGGGGCAGCTGCCTTTTCAGTAGTGGCAGGGGCAACAGTCTGGATGATTGACTGATCTGGTCTTGTAACAGTAACCAAAACGGCCTTGCTGTGCTGGTACTCTGAACGGCTAAAAGCAAAGGAAAACTACAGTCGTCATATTTCCCGAGGGCATGCAGTTTACTGTATGATTAAATGATGATGGCGTCCACTTGTATAAAATATTCCGGAGGTAAAATAGTCCCCCATTCGAATCTCCGGGCGGGGACTACTCAGGAGGATGTCGTTATCAGGAGAAAGAAAACTGGCGTTCTACGGATCGGAGCGTGGAATGTCAGATCCCTTAATCGGGCAGGTAGGTTAGAAAATTTAAAAAGGGAAATGGATAGGTTATCGTTAGATATAGTTGGAATTAGTGAAGTTCGGTGGCAGGAGGAAAACGTCTTTTGGTCAGGTGAATACAGGGTTATAAATACAAAATAAAATAGGGGTAATGTAGGAGTAGGTTTAATAATGAATAAAAAAAGAGGAGTGCGGTTAATCTACTACAAACAACATAGTGAACGCATTATTGTGGCCAAGATAGACACAAAGCCCACGCCTACCACAGTAGTACAAGTTTATATGCCAACTAGCTCGGCAGATGACGAAGAAATTGATGAAATGTATGATGAGATAAAAGAAATTATTCACATAGTGAAGGGAGACGAAAATTTAATTGTCATGGGTGACTGGAATTCGATAGCAGGAAAAGGGGGAGAAGGAAACGTAGTAGGTGAATATGGATTGGGTGTAAGAAATGAAAGAGGAAGCCGTCTGGTAGAATTTTGCATAGAGCATAACTTAATCATAGCTAACATTTGGTTCAAGAATCATAAAAAAAGGTTGTATACATTGAAGAATCCTGGAGATACTAGAGGGTATCAAATAGATTATATAATGGTAAGACAGAGATTTAGGAGCCAGGTTTTAATCTGTAAGACGTTTCCAGGGCCAGATGTGAACTCTGACCACAATCTGTTGTTTGTGAACTGTAGATTAAAACTGAACAACTGCTAAAAGGTGGTAATTTAAGGATATGGGACCTGGATAAACTGACAGAACCAGAGGTTGTACGGAGTTTCAGGGAAAGCATAAGGGAACAATCGACAGGAATGGGGGGGGGGGGGGGGGGAAATGTATAGTGGAAGAAGAATGGGTAGCTTTGAAGCATGAAGTAGTGAAGGCTGCAGAGGATCAAGTAGATAAAAAAGACGAGGGCTAGTAGAACTCCTTGGGCAACAGAAAAAATATTGAAGTTAATTGTTGAAAGGAGAAAATATAAAACTGCAGTAAATCAAGCAGACAAAAATGAATACAAACGTCTCAAAAATGAGATCGACAGGAAGTGCAAAATGGCTAGGCAGGGATGGGTACAGGACAAATGTAAGGATGTAGAGGCTTATCTCACTAGGTGTAAGATAGATACTGCCTACAGGAAAATTAAAGAGACCTTTCGAGAAAAAAGGACCACTTGTATGAATATCAAGAGCTCAGATGGAAACCCAGTTCTAAGCAAAGAAGGGAAAGCAGAAAGGTGGAAGGAGTATATAAATGGTCTATACAAGGGCTATGTACTTGAGGACAATATCCTGGAAATGGAAGAGGATGTAGATGAAGATGAAATCGGAGATACAATACTGCGTGAGGAGTTTGACAGAGCACTGAAAGACCTGAGTCGAAACAAGGCCCCGGGAGTAGACAGCACTCCATTAGAACTACTGACAGCCTTGGGACAGCCAGTCCTGACAAAATTCTACCACCGGGTGAGCAAATGTATGAGACAGGCGAAATACCACCAGACCTCAAGATGAATATAATAATTCCAATTCCAGAGAAAACAGGTGTTAACAAATGTGAAAATTACCGAACTATCAGTTTAATAAGTCACATCTGCAAAATACTAACACGAATTCTTTACAGACGAATGGAAAAACTGGTAGAAGCCGACCTCGGGAAAGATCAGTTTGGATTCCGTAGAAGTATTGGAACACTACAGTAAAAAAATTATTGCATGCATTAGTTTCGTAGATATGTTTGAACACCTGAGGCCATACTGATCCTACGACTTATCTTAGAAAATACACTCCTGCAAATTGAAATAAGAACACCGTGAATTCATTGTCCCAGGAAGGGGAAACTTTATTGACACATTCCTGGGGTCAGATACATCACATGATCACACTGACAGAACCACAGGCACATAGACACAGGCAACAGAGCATGCACAATGTCGGCACTAGTACAGTGTATATCCACCTTTCGCAGCAATGCAGGCTGCTATTCTCCCATGGAGACGATCGTAGAGATGCTGGATGTAGTCCTGTGGAACGGCTTGCCATGCCATTTCCACCTGACGCCTCAGTTGGACCAGCGTTCGTGCTGGACGTGCATACCGCGTGAGACGACGCTTCATCCAGTCCCAAACATGCAGTATGCAGTCCTGATTGTGGCGCTCACCTGCACGGCGCCAAACACGCATACGACCATCATTGGCACCAAGGCAGAAGAGACTCTCATCGCTGATGACGACACGTCTCCATTCATCCCTCCATTCACACCTGTCGCGACACCACTGGAGGCGGGCTGCACGATGTTGGGGCGTGAGCGGAAGACGGCCTAACGGTGTGCGGGACCGTAGCCCAGCTTCATGGAGACAGTTGCGAATGGTCCTCGCCGATACCCAAGGAGCAACAGTGTCCCTAATTTGCTGGGAAGTGGCGGTGCGGTCCCCTACGGCACTGCGTAGGACGCTACGGTCTTGGCGTGCATCTGTGCGTCGCTGCAGTCCGGTCCCAGGTCGACGGGCACGTGCACCTTCCGCCAACCACTGGCGACAACATCGATGTACTGTGGAGACCTCACGCCCCACGTGTTGAGCAATTCGGCGGTACGTCCACCCGGCCTCCCGCATGCCCACTATACGCCCTCGCTCAAAGTCCGTCAACTGCACATACGGTTCATGTCCACGCTGTCGCGGCATGCTACCAGTGTTAAAGACTGCGATGGAGCTCCGTATGCCACGGCAAACTGGCTGACACTGACGGCGGCGGTGCACAAATGCTGCGCAGCTAGCGCCATTCGACGGCCAACACCGCGGTTCCTGGTGTGTCCGCTGTGCCGTGCGTGTGATCATTGCTTGTACAGCCCTCTCGCAGTGTCCGGAGCAAGTATGGTGGGTCTGACACACCGGTGTCAATGTGTTCTTTTTTCCATTTCCAGGAGTGTAGATTAAGGAAAGGCAAACCTACGTTTCTAGCATTTGTAGACTTAGAGAAAGCTTTTGACAATGTTGACTGGAATACTCTCTTTCAAATTCTGAAGGTGGAAGGGATAAAATACAGGGAGCGAAAGACTATTTACAATTTTTACAGAAACCAGATGGCAGTTATAAAAGTCGAGGGGCATGAAAGGGAAGCAGTGGTTGGGAAGGGAGTGAGACAGAGTTGTAGCCTCTCCCCGATGCTATTCAATCTGTATATTGAGCAGGCAGTATAGAAAACAAAACAAAAGTTCGGAGTAGGTATTAAAATCCATGGAGAAGAAATTAAGACTTTGAGGTTCGCCGATGGCAATGTAATTCTATCAGAGACAGCAAAGGACTTGGAAGACCAGTTGAACGGAATGGACAGCATCTTGAAAGGAGGATATAAGATGAACATCAACAAAAGCGAAACGAGGATAATGGAATGTAGTCCAGTTAAGTCGGGTGATGCTGAGAGAATTAGATTAGGAAATGAGACACTTAAAGTAGTAAAGGAGTTTTGCTATTTGGGGAGCACAATAACTGATGGTCGAAGTAGAGAGGATATAAAACGTAGACTGGCAATGGCAAGGGAAGAGCTTCTGAAGAAGGGAAAGTATAGATTTAAGTGTCAGGAAGTCATTTCTGAAAGTTTTTGTATGGAGTGTAGCCATGTATGGAAGTGAAACATTGACGATAAATAGTTTAGACAAGAAGAGAGTAGAAGCTATCGAAATGTAGTGCTACAGAAGAATGCTGAAGATTATATGGGTAGATCACATAACTAATGAGGAAGTACTGAATTGAACTGTGGAGAAGAGAAATTTGTGGCACAACTTTACTAGAAGAAGGGATCGGTTGGTAGGACATGTTCTGAGGCATCAGGGAATCAACAATCTAGGATTGGAGGGCAGCGTGGAGGGTAAAAATCGTAGAAGGAGACCAAGAGATGAATATACTAAACAGATTCTGAAGGATGTAGGTTGCAGTAGGTACTGGGAGATGATGAAGCTTGCATAGAGAGCTGCATCAAAACAGTCTCAGGAGTGAAGACCACAACAACAACAACAGGTGGTAGTCTTCCAGTTCCTGACAGTTCATAAGTAAGGACAATCAAGTGATTTACGAACAGTAGACGTAAGTGTAGTGCACACAGTTTACTTTGGTTAATATTAACTAGGAGTACAGTATGTGGGGGAAGTAAGTCACTAGGGAGTGGGCCAGAGGAACCAAGTTCCGTAATAAGCACCTACCCTCAGTGTGGATATTACCTTTCTTTTGTTAGCAGTAGTTTTAAGTAACACTCGGTATGCACTGAGAACCGCTTCATCATTCTTCAGAAAAAAGTTGTTATAAATAAGCCATATCAGTTTTCTCTTTTGACTCATTGGTTCGTGATGTCACAAAATACCTACAAAAACTTAATATTATTTATTTTCCATGATTTTAAAAAAGAAAGTTTATGAAGAAAGTTATTTTTCATCTAAAGGTTATTAGATGGGTGGGGGATAGAGAGGGGTACTAGGCAATATCTGACTGCAGTCAGGGGTAACAGAGAGGATATGGAGCACCGGTCTAGTGCAGTTTTAATCGAAACCATACGTATTGACAGAGACATTCAAACATGAAGAATTGCCAGTACCCCACTAGAGCAAAGTGCAGCACACAAGCTCAGATACTAATACCTTACATCACAATTCCATTCATGTCAGGTAAGTAACTAACGAGCCTGAATGTGTAATATAGACATCATCCAGTCCCATTAAGAGTATATCCTCCAGTCATTTGCGTACTGTATAAGAATTTAAGTTACAGTATTGCATGTGATACTGCCTTTCCCTATTTTTTGCTGTTACCAAATTTTCCATTGAAACTAAGTCGTCATGATATCCAGCATATGCAGCTTTCATCTTCCTGATTCTGAAATGCTGTTTGCTTGTTGTCATCAGCACTTCTCTTTCTGTAATTGCAATATCCCAATTTGGCAATGGCTCAACGGTGTACTAATATACCATTATTTTTCTATGGTGGTAGACTTCCTCCACACCTTTTTCAATTGACAGGTTCCTATAACTTCTGAATAACAATGACAGCGAAGAATCACTATATTTTACAAGAGCTTATCCCACTTAATAATTGGTGCCATACTACCACCAAGGTCAGGGATCTCCGATACGGTGCTAGACTTTCCCTCATTATATAATCACACTAGCGTATTACAACAAGCAACCTTCAAGTGTTTTGTAGGAACCTGAATGGGGTCCCTTGGAGGAAAGACGTCATTTAACCCCCACAACTGCTCCATTCGGAGGAACGAAAGATTGTAGGTAAATATCCATATTAGCTCCACTTCCTCATTGTGATCATTTTGTGAGATGTGTATGGGAGGAGGCATTACATTTCTCACGGGATACTCTCTCGGATTGTGACAGGAAACCGCTCCGTGATACGGAGTGCTTCTCTTACAGCGACTGCCATTGGAGAGTGCCAACCATCTTGCACTCACTATATGACTGCATGCGTGCCGCTCCTCATTGGATCTTCTAATAACCCGACTTGATATGGGTTCCAGACCGATTACCAACACTCAAAAATTTGTCGAATAAGTGTTCTGTAAACTATTTCTTCTTTCTTGGATGAATTTCATTTCCTTAAGATTCCTACAAATGAATCAGAGGACTCTGAGACATTCTTTTGCTTTATGTAGTCATTCTAATACAAATCATTCTGGACAGTTCTCCTCGGTGTTACATAGCTGTTACTGTTTCCACCAACACCGTAATCGTGCAGTACAGAATTTCTTGTCCTATATATGTTAATTGTTCTATATTAATTAGCGTCCAGTCTCTGTACCAAATGTCGATCCACTGCAGTTCACTACTTTCTTCTGGTGCTGCTGTCTTGTTTCAGACGACGGCATCATCCTAAAATAGCCTACATCTGCATCTAAACATACACTCTCCAAATCAATGTACAGGGCATGATGGAGAGTTCATGATAATACTAATGACGATTTTCTCTCCTGTTCCAATCAGATATAGAGGGAAGAACTGATAGGCTCTGTGCCTCAGTACCTGCCCCTGACCTGTCTCTTAATTTATTCTTGTGATCGCTATGTCAGATATACGTTGGTAACACAGTTTTGTTGAATGCAGTTTCTTAAAATTTATTCAGTAGCATTAAGTGAGAAATACATCATCTATTTTCTGTTACATTTTTCGAGTGGGGTACACCAACCTGACGTTATCCACTGGATAATTTATATTGCTAGACCTCCTTTCTGGGTCAGCCGCAACGAAATCACTTAATGCGATCAGATATCTGCAATTAACTTACATATTACGGTATGCAACCAAGTCCTGTTGTCTTTGATGTTAGGATGTAGTGACTGATATTGTAATCCTTACTTAGCGTTGATTCTGGTATCTTCCACGCTGAATGCGCCTTTTCTCTTGAGTAAGCATTGTCCTGCTGAATAACATCAACTGCCCCTGCGCTCGTGGCCATCATTTATTTATTGAAGTATAGATATGCATTTGGGGAGGGATATACTGTGAAAAATGTCTAGCACCACCATGGAATTATAAATACCAGCTTAATACCACATTCTTTGGGTAGGAAGAAGTACGTCTGTGGATTTAGTAAGACTGATAAGACATGTGGCTTCCTTACACATAATGTTACTCTGCACCCTAAAAACCTACTTAGGGAGGAAACTTATTGGCTCACATTTATTAAAGTAATGGCCTACTTGCCCTTTTAGTGCAAGATGCCACTCCCAGGTGAACATCACATCTCACCTAAGCAGTTGCAAGGAACAGCTGAAGAAAAAAAAAAGGGTAATGCCAGCCAGCTGTTAACGCTGGAAGTTACCCAGGAATGTGGATCACTGTAATATATGGATGACATTCACATAGGTTTTAGCAGCACAAAGACAAGTTTTTCGACACAATATTCCAACAATTTTGACTTGGAAATAACATTTGTTACTCTGGTACAAAGATAAAATGAATTTCTTGTTCATGGTCACAAATATGTAATCAGATTTATGCATCACAATAAGCAAACTGCTATGCCTAGCACCATCCTAGAGCTATAAATCACGGTTTTATGCCATGTGCTCTAATCAGGAAGATGTGTACCAGAGTATTTTTTAAGATCGATAACAAATCATAAATCTCTATGCATTTCTCTAGCATCCACAATATCATGTAAGCTAATGTGTATTGATATACATCACAGTAGTACCATAGTATGCATAGTGACAGCTGCTACTCCAGTACTGGCAACATGAGAGTCATGTGCATTTTTTACTGTGATAGAACAAATAAGTTACAATGGTAGTGCTACATACCTGTTTTCTTTAACAGGGAATGTAATAAGTCTGTTCAACAATTAGTTCTTTTTATCAAGACCTTTGAAACAACACTGTTTGTAGGAACCAGTCGTAATTCGATAGTATTTTTATTTGACAGTACTGTAGAGAACAATATCCTGGAGTGATAAAAATGTTTCCCAACTCTTAATATAACACTTCTGTATAATACCTATATCCTCTTTTTCGGAGTGTGTTAACAATATCCACGCAGTTTTTTTAGATAATGCAAAAACTATAGGCAGACAGAACATAATTTATAACCTTTTCTCATTCTTGATTGTCTGGAAGGTTTAGTTACACACCCATCAACTTGCATGTGTTCTTTCAACCCCAGTACACAAGTTGCAAAACACTGTTAAATACAGTACAGCAGCAGTTTTGTAAGTTACCTGGTAATTTACACCTTACAGAAGTCATTTGCACAGAATACAGTGGAGCATGTTTTAAAAATAATTCTGTTCGTATTCATTTAATGTATTTAGGAGAGTCCTTCACAGCCTCAAACATGAACGATTTATTCTACAGTTAAAAACCGTCGCAGTCTGACAACAAAATATTCTTTTGCCTGGGAAACCTAGTAGGCTGTTATTATTAAAACGGTTATCAAAAACTTTGTTTGCTCCTGGGATTGTGATTTGACACAAAAATTTGTTATACATCTTTACTCTATGACTGGACGTCATCTACATCATAGTCGTATTGCTGCCTGCGATAACATTCCTGGTGGGCTTCTTCTTGCACACAGAAGCCATGGTTCGATGTTAGATGGCCATACATCTCCATTTTAAAAAAAATGTAGAAAAATCTTGGGTTATATCCACATCTATAGGCCAAGTATTCTACACAAAAGTGTTCCAATAGTCCACGTGGCTGGTCCATTAATACATCCATTTCAACTTTGGCCAATTCCATTTTATATAGCACTTTTACATTTTCTCAAAATGGTTTCTAGGGCTTCCTTGTAACAATATACCTCCTGGTGCGATAGTATTGTTCTCGTGTAGGAGAAATGGTAATTTCTTCTTGGCATTAGGTCTCTACAACGTATCTGCTTTTCTCTATTAAAGTAGAGATATGTACATCTAGTATTCATAGATTCTGCCATAACTTTCGGTTGTTCCCACTGTATAATACTTTTTTCTAAGCATAACTTTAAAAATGGTGTAATATTAAAAA